>NC_024308.1:5437428-5461560 GCF_000523025.1 Cynoglossus semilaevis
CTTCGATGTTCTCAGGAGAGGAAGAGTCAGATGAGAAGGCAGCATCTGACAGAAAAAAAGTCACATGACAGAGAGCGTTAAGAAAAACAAAAAAGAGTAGGAATTCCTACAACACAAGTTTGAAAAAAAAAAAAATGTATTTATCACTCTTACATTCAGAGGCAGCAAAACTGTGATCTCTGAGCTGCTCCCGACCATCGAAGCTCTTGGACTTGAAGGCAGACTCCAGTGGAGGTCCAAAGAGACTGTCTGACCCCGACACAGTGGAGCTCAACCTGAAGACAACAAACACGAGAGAACTGAAAGGGCTTGAAGGCTGAAAGGAAAGTTAGAAACAGCTGTCGATGAAATGGGTGAGGGTTTAGATGGGTGAGACGATAGAAAATCAGATTCATTTTTCACCTGCTGTGATCAGGACTGGAGGTGGAGCGGCGCAGGCTTTCCTGCTCTCCATCTGTGAAGAAACAGCCGACAGATTAGACCGTGGTTTTTCTCTTCCCTAATTAGAACTAACGAACGGCACATTGTTTCTAGTCAGAGCAACATGTGAGGGTCTGAACGAGACGGCACAGGAAGAAAAACCCATCGGCAATATCATCACTGTAATAAACACTAACAAGGAAAACAAGGAGTTGACTAATTCAGTTCAAGACCCTGAGAGCAACCACTTTAATTAGTTCTTCTTGGTTAATGCAGTCAACTCCACAGAGAGAAGAGAGAAAGAGGGAGACAGAAGGAGAGACGGAGCGAAGGAGACGCAGGGAGAGAGTCCTCAGCGGGTTGTTTAATGTCTCTGACCCTGTGGCGGCAAATGAATAATCAATAATACAACATGTGGTGGAGCAAAGCAGGGCTGATCTGAGGTCAGTTTGTAAATCATTTACTGTCAGAGTAAAAATTTGGCATTTTGTTTTTTAATTGAAGCTATTTAATGGAATAAGAATTAATAAATGTACATGACACTGAACAAGAGGGATAAGAATTAGTCTCACCCCTGTGGGAGGTAACATCACCCTCTTCTGGTCGGCCTCCTGCAGTACTTGAATTTCCTTTAAAAAAAAAACAGTGGTTTTCAGGAGTGTGCGTCAAGGACACAATACAAAAACCACAGAGTACACAGTACACCTCAGTGTACTTTCTTAAGTAAACATTAATACAAAACAATTACTAAACACAAAACTCACTGGAAAGATGTCTCTTGACTGGCACCTGGAAGTCAGAAAGAGAGACAGAAAAAAACTGCTTCAATGCATTTACTTAAACAACGCCATTGTTCATTATTGCTTTTTTTTTCTTCCTGGTTTGGACTTTGTGCTAATTGCTTCCTTAATTATAGATTTCCTTGTGCTCAACCGTGGCCCTCGAGCCCATTAGTTTCTGCTGATAAAGAGAAAAGAACCAAGTCTGTCTGATAACTCTTCTCTGAGCCACATGGACATTTTGTTCCAATGTTGGATGTTCACATTAGCAGAACTGTGAAAAACACATTCTCCACGGTGCTAAGATATAATCTACATATATATTATATATATATACATATATATATGTAAAAAACCAATATCACTGTAACTCTCCCACAATGTTTTTTTCATGAGTGAAACAAACAAAAAAAAAAATTACTCCACCTGCTGTCGTACACCTCTGTTGGGAGGCAGGCTGAGCACCCCGACGGTGGCTTTCAGCTCTTTGTCAGTGTTGGCCAGGTTGCTGCGGCTACTAGTGGCAACTGGTCGAATCTGAATGTGGAACTTTTTGGGCTCCTCGTCGTCAAAATCGGAATCACTGGAGTAGAAGTTGTTCTCCTTCTCATCAGAGCAGCGTAGAGACGGAAGGTCAAGGAAAACAAGCAAAGGCTTGTTGCAATAACAAGAAAAAGGATTGTACAAGACAAAACTGTTATTGTACTTTTATTAAAAACAGAACCCTCAAAAAAAAAACAACTGGAAAAAAAGGCATGATGTATTACAGCACAGGTTTTATTACCTCTGCTCTGTCGTTGATTATTATTTAATAAAATACCACATTTCCCTTGAAAAGAAAATAAAGTTTTTTGTTTTTTTTCATGAGTTTAATAAACTTCAGAAATCAGAAAAAAAAGGTTCAGGCAAACAGCAGGAACTGCAGCACAGACGACAGTAGAGCTGCCAAACAGACAGACCGACATTTCCTGTCTCACCATCACCCCTGGTAACAAAGTCACCTTCCTTCTTTCATCACCATCCTCTCTGTGCTGTGTTTCGTCAGGTCACGTGTTTTACTGGAGATTGAGGAAATCAGACAGACATGCGCTGCACCGGGGCCTTTTGATGATCCTGAGCTGCGGCTGCACCCGACAGAGCCGCAACAAAAGCAGGAAACGTTATCTCAGATTCTGTCAGGACTCAGAGTTAGTGCTGATAAACAAGTGTCTGGACTTTCTCTGCTGCAGCACATTAACACGACACACGCGAGTTTAGATGTTAATGGTTGTCTCGCTGTCGTTAATGAGGACATTAAGGTAAAGAAATTGGCTCATTATGCCTGAAAGTTTCTGTTTCCGTCAGGAGTCTTTTCAGAGTTCTAATGAGGCGCTGGTGTCATGTCAACCAATCAAGCTCTGATACAATTCACAAACAAAGTGTAAATCCTTCGTAAACAAAACATTTTTTTGGAACATGAGAAAGGATATCGTTTTGAGTGCTGTCGGCTCGGACCACAAATCCTTCATCATCTACTTCAAGAGGGGAATTCTGCATGAAAGGACAAACGACCACACAACTCGATCATTTTTACAAATCAAACATTATGCTGACAACAGTCAAACAGAATTTAAAATATGTAGAGCCAATGTGTTTAATTCTTCCTGTATTTTACATTTAATATATTAACTTTGTTAATAGCAGGTCTGAGGTAAATGGAAAGGTGCAACAAGGTCAGCAGCATACAATCAGCTAATGGCAAAAGAAACATCCAATAAAATATTTTAAAATACTGTATGCACTTGGCATTTGGCCCCTCATTTACCATTCAGCACATAAAGTAAATGTTACAGCAGTGCATTATCACCGGTGAGTCTGTCAGCTGTGTTCACCTAGAACCTTGATGGACACTGTGGCACTGGTGCAGGTCTGGGCAGTTATTTTGGGACAGAGCAGGACATGTACAGATGGCATTTCATTAGCTCTGATGTCAGTAATCAGATCTCAGCAGGCCAAATAGACATGCCCAGTGTGACTGCAGCCCATAAAGCCAAACCGGAAATGTCCAGTTAAGGTCTATTACAGTGTTAATGGAACTGGAGTGGCAGCTTGGATACAAGAACAAGAACGTGGAGGGAAAAAAAGGGAAAAACTACACACGAGTTGTAATTGAAATGATGTTTCAATCATGATAAAATGAAAAGGTTGGACTCCAGCCCTCGGCTCACGCCAGAGAAGCTCAGATAAACAGACTTGTTTACTTGTCTCTCTCTCTGTCCATTTGTGAGATAAACAGAAACAAAAACGGACGGTAATGTCAACTCTTCAAGATAATAAAGTCTCCACTGACTATTCATGTAATTTCAAAAATGGATGACTAATTCATAGTTGTCCACCATCATCCATTGCCTAGTGCTTTTCATTCTTTTAGATCAAGGTGAGGGGTGTGGACCACTGCAGTCAGTGGTTGAAGAGGTGGAGGACAAGGACTACATATGAACACAAAATAAGCATTAACCCTCAGGTTTTTAACCTACGGTCGTGTCTAATTAACCCAGAGGTTTTCAATTTAATTTCTGCCACGTCCCTTCTCTCACTCCTTCCAACAGACCCTTGCAAATTAAAATACTATTGACAACCCGATCACGTTTATTTTTTTTTATTTGTACAAACCACTGTGTGACTTGCTGCCACCTAGTGACTATTTGAGAAGTACTGAATTAACTTAATTCTGCATGTTTTTGGACTGATGAAAACACCAGCACAAACTTTTTTTACTTGATGTACTGATGGCTGCCATGTAGGAGTACAAAAAAAAAAAAAAAAAAAAAAACCAACCGCCTTGAAAGTGTTAGATATGAACTTGTGCAGCTCTGGGACCTGATGTTGACAACAGTCTGTTTGATGGTTTCCTGGCAGTGTACAAAGCCCTTTCACTTACACATATCCCGTCACACATACACCCACACACGCACGCACGCACAGGCGTACAAACCAACACACACTTCCTGTACAGCTGCCAGACTATCTCCTAAACCTCTTCAGTGAAGTCCAGAAATAAACCTGGGAAACCCACACCTTCAAGTCATGGTACCGTCACACACTCATGATGACACGATAAACACAGACACACACACTCACATTCATGTTCATGTTCTTAAACACCGTCTAACAGCAGCTTCAGTGTTAAGTGTTCATTATGTCAGATACTCACCAGAGCCTCAGTCACTGCTGAGTCCCTGCAAAAGAGCAGAAACACACGACATAGAATTAGAATCAACATTTGATTTTTAGATGATTTGTAACCAGGACATGAGGTGAGAAAAAATTCAAAGAAGTGAACATGATTTTTATGGACAATTCCTCTTCTTAATCCCGGGTGAAAATTTCCAAACTGATTCCTGATGTTTTAAGTGTGTTAACTTGTGCGTCACAAAGCACTCACGTAAAATCAGGCTCCTTGTCCTTCCTGCCCAGCCCTGGGAGCCTGAATGCTTTAGCCCGACTCTTCTTCACACCTTCAGGTGCCAGAGCTGTCATGTACTCCTCAAACCCAGCCAGAGCTGCAACATTAACAGTCAGTTTGAGAAAAAAAATAAACCACCACACATAATAACACATTCCCAAACAAACACACAAGCACACAGAACGTAGGCGTGTGCGTCATCAGCGAGGATGTCTTCATTTGTTTGCTCCCTTCCACTTAAGTGCATTGTGTTTTCACAAAAATATTAGCATGAAAACAACTCCTCAAACCACTGTATTAACATTATCTACATTAATGAAGAGAAGCCTATTCTCTACACACACCACTATTATATACAAGGTTTTTTTAAACATATATTTTAACAATAAATCCAGGAAATTAAATCATAATAATCAGCACAACATGTGATTAAATAAGAGCAGCAATCCAAAAAGCATTAAGATTTTCTTCCGGTCGACTCTCCTCACCTGGTCTGTCTTTTCCCGTGCCCTTCTGCTCAGCAAATTTCTGGATGAGGTTATCGATGCCAATGTTTTCCACATTCTGCTTGAACTCCTCGTGCACCTGCGGCAGACGAAGAACAGGATTGTACTGATTTGACTAACCAATATTATTATTATACAGCTACATGTATTTAATCAGTACTCCAACGTACAATGTATATATTAGGTAGGTTCACATCACATAAGTTCATATTTATTTAAGGTTTTCATTGCAGACAAATCACTTTACCCTGGTCATTTCAACAGTAAAAAAATACAGCACTCCTGTAATGAACTGACCAACAGACTATTGACAATGACATTAGACATAAAAAAAGTGTTAAACGTAATATTTAGTAAGTAGATGTCTGATGGTTTCTGTGTGTTCTCACCTGCCCGACCTGGACATGAGTGTCTTCTATGGGGTGGGAGTAGCCTTTGATCAGCTGTTTCATCTGTCTCAGGTGAGACTCCTCGATGTCCTGAAATGTCTACTTAACCAAACATACACACAGTCACACACAAGGACAAATATGTTACCACATGAAATCTTATAAACTCTACCTATGTTTTACTTTACGTCTTCATTGACTTAAAAAATAAAGCAAAGATGGAAACACATGAAAACAAATTCTTATAAAACAGAAGGGTTAAAATATTTTTTTTTGTGCTTCTCTATAAGTAAATATAATTCTGACAACATTTTAAAGCTACCCCGTTCATCTTAAAAAGAGGCCAACAGAGGTGGCAGTGGGATTCTCCGAGTGTGCTGAATCAGCGATAATCTGACAGGATTTCAGTTTGATCCTGCTCTTTGTTGTCGCAGTTCATTTGTTGTTGCCTGATCCAGGAATATGGTCTTGATGCAGCAGCTGAGACCTTTTTCTTTTTTTTTGCTGGCTGTGAGCAGAGTTTTGCCAGCTGCCTTTCTCCAATTAGCCGAGAAAAATCTGGGCTGAGAGCTCAGACATAAAACACAAGTGCTGCCAACCTTGTGTAGAAAGCTCCCATTTGTCCTGAGCCACTGCTCCAGATTTCACAGCCACTGACACACACTTGTGGATAAGTGGATGAAGGGGAATATAAAGCTGTGTCCTTAAACTCCATAAAATGAATGAATAGCACTTTTGTACTTTTAACAGGGTTAAAGAATTTAACACTGACCCACTAAATGGCAACAGAGCATTAAAAAAAAAAAGTGGACACAATTTTGAGCAGATTTTTACATGTAAAAAAAAAAAAAAGAGAAAATCAAAATGGATAGTAAAGCTGGATCATAAACATGTAATGAAAATGAATGAGGATCAGATTTCAGAAGCGCTGTGTATTTCTACTGTAGGGTAACCATGGTACCATGAGTTTGACAGGAATTTTCCTGCTATTATCAGAGGCAGTTTTTTTTTTTTTTAAATATGCGAGTCCATTAAAATGTCACAGTGCTGCCAGAGCATTGCTGGGTTTTCTGCTCACTCATGATGATTATTATTATTATTTTAGGTAAAATCATGATCAAAGTTCACATTTGTTTGGATCCATGTAAGAACCCAAACTGATGTGTTTTAAAAATCACATTTAATAAAAATCCTAAAAAAATATCTCCTGGTCAGCAGCATCTAGAATGTCATCTTTATTATTTATCTTTGTTGTTTAGTCTAAAAATTACTTGTCATACTACATTATTCTATTTTATTCTATCAAATTCTTATTCCATCATCTTGTCACGTCCTAAATGATCTCCTCTGACCTATCTGCTCTAATACCATGAATCTGGACAGTCTGTTAACCGAGTGCATTTGCGACCAGACTATTTTCATCAGGGCAACAACAAGAGATAGTTCTGTCTGAGAGTTCTGTCTTCAGTGCAAATGTAGAAGAGAGGATCGCTCGCTGGGCTCAGTTAAAAATGTCCATGGAAACTGCAGCTGCAACCGTGGACGTGCGGAGGCAGTGATTAAAGGAAATGAGTGGGGTGCACCAGAGAATGAGTGTTTAGGAGTCCTGGGGATGAGGTTTCCATTTTCAGGCACAGGCAAGATGTGGTATAAGAGTCAAAAGAATGAGAGCGAGTGCTGGTGTGGTGGTGGTGAGGTTATAAAGAGAGTGAGTCATTACGATGAAAAAAAAGACAAAGACACAGAGAAGAGTAAATCCATGAAACCAAAGGTGGGTGTGATGCACAAAGAAGTGGCACGGGGTGCAGCCGGGGTCTGGACTGACCTGAGCAGACTCGCTCATCTTCTGCTCAAACTCTCCTCCTACACGGTTGTACTTCTCGATGCACAACGCAAATGACTCGGCCGCTTTCTTAGACTTCAGCTCCGCCTAGTGAAGAGGAAAGGAATGGTTGGATGGAAGCAGGGATGACTTTTACCTTTCAACTACTGCAGTACTTCCATTCACAAAACACATTTCAGCTGCAGTAGTAACGGCTACACTTTCTATCTAAAAGGTATATAACTGTCTATGGCAACAACGTGTTAAAGGTGGGACAAAATATCATGGTAAGAGACGAGTGTGAACCATAAAGACATTTGTCATCAATCACTTGAAATGGGACAGCGTGTGATGAAATAACAGTTCATCACATGATAAAGTCTCTTTAGGTAGGATAATGAAAAATGAAAAATGTGATCACGAAATCTAATGTGTCAAAGTGCACTTTAGGATGTGAAACCAAAGATAATTAGATCCACGTTAGAGCTAAAAACAGCAGTAAATGACCAAATTATATTATGGCCATGGATTAACGGAAGCCTCACATCATTTCCAAACTGAACCCGAGGCAGGTAAAGAGAGACTCACTGATACTTCTTTGACTAAAATGTCTTTTAGTCTGTCTTTTTTTCCCCTCAACAGCCAGTGGAAACCAATGCTACAGGCAAGACTGCCTCACCTTCTCCAGCTCCTTCTGAGGAGCCCCGTCCTTCCTGAGTCGGTCCAGCTCCAGACACTTTGCGTGGTAACTCTCCTTGGACTTCTGCAGGTGACCACTCTGAACCTGCAGAGCCTGCACTGCCTCCACTGTCCCCACCATCTCCTCCTTTGTCTGGGTAACACACAGAAATACAGATGCATATAAATAATTATGTTATTATCAATATTTCTGCAGCTTGCATGCATGCCCTTTGGCAAATTCGTCTCACATTTCAAATACAAGTGACTTACGTACCTTGCGGTGAATTTTGACCTGCTCGTCACCATACTTGTTGATGTCCCTAATGAGATCGTTCATCTTTCTCATCAGCTCAAGGTGGCAGAGGGCAAGTTTGTCCGAGGATACCCTGAACACATCCCACATGGGAGCAAATGTCCTAGGAAACACATTTGAATAAAACAAAAAGAAAAACTCAATCCAAACAGACAGGAAATGATTCATTGTGTTTGAAGTGTTTGTTCCTCCTGGTTACAAATATTTACATTTAAGTTTTTCTTTTGATGCACAACAATAACTGTTGTTTGGCAGTGGATTCACAGAACTGACTGTTTATGTACAGCTCAAATGTTCAGGGAGTTTGTTAACAGTTGTAAAGCTATGAAAAGAAACTACTTCACTGCTTCACTCCCATGGCTCTGACGTGGTTGACCTGGAGTAAACCTGTCCTCGGTGACCTACAGGCTCTGAGGTATAAGGTTTATGTGCATGCAGCGAGTAACTCAGACGTGAACCTGCTAGTGTCCTATCGGACAGTGAGAGAATTTAAAATCTTTCCTTCTTTTAGTCACTTGAAACCAGTGATTTAATTTAACGATAAGGTTATCTTCTTCTTCTCCTACGAATTACACTTCAGGAAGCACAACTAGATAAAGTCAGGTGAGTGGGAGAAGCTGTGGCGTTATCACTGTGTTACCTACCCCTGTGGACTTCCATTACTGGCTATCTTTGCCAACTTGCTCATTGATTTGGAGTACGTTTCCTCAATGGCCACCCTGTAAAAAGAACAAAAACATATTTAAATTAACTTTCCGGTTGTTGAATCCAATTGTGTCAGACATGTCACAACCTGTCAGAGGACATTATTACATACTTTTTGTTTTCTTTCTAAAGTGTATGCAGGCAGTAGCACAACAGTGAGATACAGTATATGTCTTGTTAATACAAATGTCTTAAAACAGCCCTTGGACAGTTGTGTCATGGACTCCTGCACCCTTAAAATAATAGGCATCCACCTCGGTATTCTGCGGGCGAGAGATGAATTATTTTTCATGTTGGGTAAACGCTGCAACGAGCCACATTTAAATGATGAATGAGCTCATTTTGTGAGTCTGGACATTAAACTTTAATAAGCATCTGAAGACCCTAAGGAGAAAGAAAGTCGGAGCATTGATCCAATTATCCTGAGGGAGAACAGACGGAACAACAAGCTGCTGGGGGATACAGAGCCAACAACTGAACGTCAAACTCTATATTGTCTTGGAGATGGACAGGTCATGTGGACAGAGGAAGCTCTGGGCCACTGTACACTGTACACAGTGCAGTAAAAACTGCAGCAGACTCCAAGGGAGCAGGAGTTAGTCTCCAAACTCTTTGTTTTTGTGAAGAATCTTAGAATTTGATTAAAATTATTTTGTGGGTTTTTTTTGGTTTGGGTTTGTGTTAATGAATGTTGAGAGAAATTATTTTATGCTCTTTTGAAAATTAGCATATTTCTGTATATGTTTCTATGTATATGTTTCTAAAGATAGTCACTAGTATAGTTGATGCAGACACTTCTAAAAAGAAAATTATCGACAGCTAATTATTTCTTAATACTGATGACCTTCACAGGAAAACTGCTAATAAAAAAATGTAATTATGGCATTCATTAAAGACATTCTTTGAACCAACATAATGAGTCAAAAGCCGCACTTGTTACGATCATCAAATAGGATTTTTGTTGAAGCAGTTGTTTGAGTCAGTGAAATGACCGACACATGCAATTTGTCATTTAAATTCAACCCTTCAGTGAAAATGTAGAACCTAGAGATAATGTGCCTTTTCCACCATCCCCTGGGATCTTTTAGAATTTTACCCACAGTGCAGCATCTTTCATTTCCTGACATTTGATTTGTTGTCCGCTGCAGATAACTGAATTCCCTCCTGTGAGGAATGTGCTGTGGCTGTGAGTCAATTTCTGGTTGATTTCAGCTGGTGCTGCGTTTTTTTTAAACTTTAGTTGTGAGAGTAACAAACCCCCGTGAGAAAGTAATTACTGCCTGCATTTTACTCATCAATACGGTAATCAATGAAAGAGATTAAATATAACGCATCAAGCAGATGTTATTTCTGAAACAAGTGTCTGCAGCTGCCCTAGTCTTTACATTCTAAACTCATGCAGATAGACTTTATTAACAGGACTAGTTTCATTGTCAAAGTGAATTTATTAGTTGTTTGTCCCAGTGTGTACAATGTATTTCTCCTGTTCAGTTGGAGCTTTGATTTCTCATCCCACAACTTTACAGAGGATAAAACTGCAGACATCAAAATAATAAAATCACTTAGAAATAAATTAGGCTCAATGTCACAGGAAAAGTCTATTTGAGTCAACATTTATGGGGGAAAAAAAAATAAATAAAAGGCAGAGTGAGTATCACTGGAGTTGTCAAAACCACTTTGTGTTTCTTGTGGTTGCCACAGACTTTCAATAAAAACAGTCAATAAAATCCTGGCATTTAATACGGGGTGAGGCAAGAACACGGCAAAAATGGATTAAGATGCAATTCATAGCATGAGATTCTCTGAGGGTTTCAGAATCCCTTGTCTCCCTTCCTCAGTGCACGTCAAGAATTTCTCCACATGGTCACGTCGACACCACCGCCACCTCCCACACAGATATTCATAAATACACAAAAACCTTACCTCTCACGGACAAACTCTGCAAGCTCCTTGGTTGCCAGCTGGCCATGCTTCATGTTGTGGTACAGCACGTCAAAGCCGGCATTCTTCTCCCCCTGCAGAGATACAGCGCACGCACACACAAACACACTGTTAGCATCCAGGCGAGAACAGTTAACCAACATGATAAAGTTAAAGATAGAAATGTCAGTTGATGCTTCGGTGCTTGGTTTTACCACTATCACACATGCTTGGTTTTAGGAGGTGTCACTCCGTGGTGCCACTGACGTTCATGTGAAGTTTGCACTACTTTACTACAAGCCAGCTTCATGTACAAGGCAAAACGGGCATAGAGAGTATGAAGGAGAACTAATTATTTGTAGATTTAGCATGGCTGCACGCCATAATAGCTAACCCAGAGGAGGGTTAGCTATTATGTCACAAACTGTAATGTTGTAGGCTTTTTATTCTTTAAAATAAATAATTTCCCAATATTTGATCAATGTTCATCCAAATTTCCAGATTGCAGTCTTGGCCCTTATCCATTTACCACTCCAAGAAATGATGCACAAAACCTCCAGAAAAAGTTGTTTTAAAAAACCCTATTGATTCAACAGCAATGGCTGAAAACTAAAACAATGACATAACTTAGTCTCCAGGAAGCCACAGAGCGTAGTTTGACAGCAATGAGAGTTTTAAAACTTTGGTGAAGCCTTTGACCTCCAAAATATTAATCAGTCCACAGTCCCTCACAATCCAATTGGTCATTGTGTCAATCAACTTGTCAGCCATCGGCTTTGTTCCTGGCTTGATGCGTACTGAGCTTTGGACCTTTAAAAATCTTCCACCATACATATAGTGCCTGACAAAGACGGCGTCTGTGAAGTGTTCTGTCTTGGACAAGACAGAATTTATTCACTCAATGGCTGGACAGTCTGTCTATTCACAGACAGCTGCCTTTCAGATACTAAAAATACTCCATCATAGAACAGACCAGTTCCCAGGTACCAGGGGAATGGCTGGAATGCCAAGGAAGGGTCACCCGAAACCGCACACAACTCCTCTCTCATGTACACACATCACAACACACACACCAACCAACACCAGTGTTTAGGGCAAAAAACATTTGTGGGACTGGTGAGAGAAGACCTATTAAAAACCATCACCTGCAAACAGAGGAAAATAGACGTTATTTTAAAAGGTGTTTGTTAGTGTTTACTGCTCTTTTCTCTGATCCCTAAAGAAGAACAGGACAATGTATTCTTCAACACAGTGGCTGAATGCCTCGACATTAGCTTTTTATAAAGAGTGGAAGGGTCAGCAGGCAGCTGCTTCATATTTTTCATTGGCTGGGGTTCTTTTTGAAAAGAGTGACTATTACTCTTTCTAGGTTTCCTTGCAGTTGGCAGACAGCTTTTGTTGAAACTCAACACTCAACACAGAAAGATGATCTGCCATACTGAACTGAGACACACACACACACACACACAGAGCACATCTACACCTGCCAACACAGACTTGCCTCGTGTCTGTATGCAAGCATGTATAAAAGATGGTAGCAGTGCTCAGATGTATTTTTTAAAAGCGCTGTCTAACATCAATGAAATTGAAAAAAAAAGACAGTAGAGGAGGAACAATACCAGAAAATAGTTCTGTATTTCAAGTTACTGTTATTATAAAAGAAAAAATCCTTAATATTTATATATGAGTTGCAGAACATTTAGCATATTATGACAGACAACAGAGAACTTTGTGAGCCGGTTTGTCTCAGGTTTTTATCCATTTAGTGTATCCCTACACTACAATGCTACAACAATAAAAACAATTTATCCATTTAGTGTATCCCTACACTACCATGCTACAACAATAAAAAGATGGTTTTATATTGATAAAACCATCAATCCTAACAGTGGCTACTGACTCGTGGTCACAGTGTAAAGACTAGTGCAAATCGACTGGAGAAATGTGGAGCCCAGAGAATTTTCAAAAGTCTTAGATGCCACAATGTATTCAGCAAAAGGGAAAATCCTTCACATCTCATTTATCCAAACCTCTTTTCTTCACCCGTCGCCGATTTCTTTTTCATCAATTAAGATGACCATTTTGGTCATGCATGGTAAAGTCCATTTCCATGATAATAAGAAGCATGGTGGGAGAGTGGACAAATGGGAAAGGGGGAAGGGTGGTGTGAAAAAAAAAAAAAAATCTGGTTGTGGACAACTTTCTCAGGAAGACATACTGGATCATACTGTGTGATTGGGGCAGTGAGAGGTTTGTGTAATTGAATTTTCTATGGTCAATGGAGAAGGCTAAGTTAGCAGAAAACATAGTCTTTGACGGGTGGCGCTTTGGCCCAGAGGCAATGTCTCTGTCATTGGTGTGGAACTCCAGGGTTCACCTCCTGGGCAAGTTCGAATCCCGGTTAGGGCGGTTGGTACCTTCCAGTGGACTCACCACCCGCAGGAAGGTTTGGTACGGTGCAATGTGATTTGGGTGGCAACTGCTGCCCCCGCGACCCGGTAACGGATAAGCGGATGAAAATGGATGGATAGTCTTTGACGGTGAATAATTTAAATAATTTGTGGTAAGAAAAAAAAAAGCATTAAGTTGGAATATGGTTCAGTTACTTTTAATATATCATATGAATAAATACGCACGCAACAAAAGCATTAAGTTGGAATATGGTTCAGGTTCAGTTACTTTTAATATGTTGGTCATGTTGGTTACACAGTAGTAATACTCAGGTAAGATTCATGGTGAGAAAATGCAGGAATTCCATACAATACAGATTAAGATATTCAAGGTTTAAATATTCCATTGCATTTATTTGCTAAAATACTAGACAATATTTGAATATGGTGCAAGAATGGGTTTTTTTTTACTGCAGTATACTAGACAATATTTGAATATGGTGCAGGGATGGATTTTTTTACTGCAGATTAACCTAGTTTTATTTAATGAAATGACTCATTACTGCTGTGTATTGTGACTTAAAAAACATAACAGGAAAACCTTCTGAGGCTCACTGGGAGACTGTGGAGCTCCTCATTCTCACAGTTGTTTTAGACCTCATTAAAGAGATAAATCAACAGTAAGTAGAATTTTTGGATGTCATTTCCTCACCTTGATCACTGATACACCGATGTAAAAAAAAAAATAAAATATTTGTGATCATTTAAAATGCTCTTGTATTAAATAAATATAACTGAGTCTCACCCTTTCTTCAGGTAAAGTAACACCATTTAATTTACAAAATTAAACAATGCTGCAGGCCCTGCTTCACTCAAACAAATATAGAGACCTTGCTATACCTGCTATTGGTGTTAAGAACTTTAGGAGCCAGGACAAATATGACTTTTAAAAAAAGACCGTCACAAAACTCGCATAATAATTAACAACAAACTGTGACTCAATAACTGTGTGTCAACTGTGCCTCACCATCAAAATTCTCTTCTCATACGTGCCAAACACAATGGCATGAATTTTCAAAGAGGGTGAATAATACATGAATGACAGCTGTCATGTTTCACTGAACACTCGGCTGAACTATACACAATGAGGAGAACTACTCAGTGCACTGCTGCTAATTCCATTAAGGATTAAAAGCTATTACAATTGTTAATGGGGTTTTTGATAAAAGGTGACAAAGAAGAATTTGCATCAAATGAAACAAATCAGTTTTTGTGCTATGACAGTTTGACAGTGTAAAATATATTGGTTCATTTACTTCTACTGTTACGTTGAGCATAGTTGAAAAAATATTTTTTTAAATGAGTTAGTGCTGTGTTAGAGCCGTTTGGTTTATGCAAATGTTCAGCACAAATTAAACACTTAAGGCTTTGAACATTTAAAATAGCCAAGCTACGCGAAAATAAAGTTATGTGCTACACGTAAAGATAGATAGATTTACTTAACTATCTCTCTACAATTGTAACAACCGTGACTACATCAGTGAATCCCTTCATCGGTCACCATCCAGTGAACTGACGGACCAGCCTGTCAGTACTCCCCTCCGTTTTGCTGACTCGTTCAGAGTTTTATCTGCCGACTCAGCATTTTGAGCAGAATGAGCAATCCCAAAGCCGAGAGTTGTCAATAACATCAGCAGCAGGCCGTCATCTCTAACGCCTCCAAACCAATTTGTAGTGAAATTCAGTTTGAGAAAATTCACCTCTGCGACTATACGGTACTGTGTGTTTGTCAGCCCAGAAATGCACCAGAGGTACAAGGGCGATACAAGACAAACACCAACACGGTAAATATTTCAGTGTCAAACTGAAACAGGTGGAGGTTCAACTGGTTCTCACACAACCCATATTTATTTATTAATTATAAAATTATATCACTAAATAAACAGCATGGACAATACAAAGATACAAATAATGACGTAGAATAACCGGTTTCTTGTTAGTCATAACAAACAAAAGCTGCAAAAACCCGAGTGCAAGTTCGTCATCGTTTATCTCACTGTATAGTGTTGTTTTGCTTGGAAGAAGCATAACCGTGGTTATGATAAGCAGTTTGAACAACAACGGACAGAGTGGTATAATTAAATCTAACAGGGGTCATTGATTAATTACTAAAATGTCATGGGCAGATCCATGAGAAATCACTGAGATGAATGAATAAATGACAGCAATAAAAATGTGGTAAAGGAGAAGTCAAGGAACAGTAAAAGAGAAAAAGAATTTCACACTGTGTGTGTTCACTGTTCTTGCCCTCCAGAGAAAAACACCAGGAGTTAAAATGACTGGATCATAGCAACGCTGGTACCACTGAGCCAAGAAACAGACCATAATAAAACCCTACTGGGTGTCACTTGTGTGGCTGTGAACAGACTCTTGTATCTGCTGGTAAACAAGGAGATGTTTCAGTGAAATGACAAGTCTAGGATAAAGTGTACACACTCGAGTACAACAACAACTACAATCGTAACTTCTTTTTTTTTTTTTTAGTCACGTAACTCAATAACCTAGGATGATCATAGTGAGATAAATGTGTAACATAGGATCCCCAATTGAAATATTGTGATAATTCAGTATAATTATTAATATGATATTCATTATAAATCATAACATAATGACTGCAAACATCAATGCAAATTTATAAAAAACTGTTTATCATCAACATATTAAATATAATATGTTATATTGTCTAAGAACCTCTTATGGATGATAAACTTTATTCTAATAAACTACTAAGAACCTCTTATGGATGATAAACTTAGATTTATTTTTAGCAAGTTTATTCTTCCTGGATATTTTTATCATTTTATGACTCCTCTCTCCATTGAATTAATTCCCTGATGACTGTAGTTATACACAGTTCTGTGGCTTCAAGATTTTTTAAAGATAATAACGGCATAAAAAAAAGTTATCCTACTGAGACTCATCAAGATGCACTTAATTCTACCTGTTGGGTTTCACCAAGTGGGCCATTATAAACTTAATGGAAAAGGACTGTGTGCCATTGGGAGGGTTTGTGAGTGGCTGTGTTCTTAAGCCAAACAAAACAAGGTTGTGTGTGTATGCGAGACCAGTTCCCAGGTGGCTGTGCAAGATAATTAACTAAAGGCTTGATTTGTATTACATAGCTGTTGGTGTCTGAAGGCAGGGTGGGTGGAGAACACATTTATAGAAGCATAAGTACACACCCTGCCTGCCGAGGTCCTGGTTTGGACTGGAAGTTTTGACACCATCCATGGGTCACACAAAGAAGCCAAGACAAGAACTGAAGCCCAGCTCTGATCATCACTCATCAAGGTGAAAGAAGAAAGAACTACTCTTCATCACGATTGCATTTTGAGGGCTGTACAATTCCCATTGCTTTTTCTAAGTCAGTTTCTCTCACTTTGGTTGAACTGCTGAAAAATTACTGTGGATAAATCCAAGTCAAAGGAGGCCTGAGAGGAGAAGTAGGACACACCTGAAATAGATGCGGCAGGTGTGCAGAGGAGAGAGTGAGGATTAAAGAGAACCATGATGTCACAAAGTCACACATGGCTGGACTTCTGATGATTGGGGATGAAACAAGTTTCACTTCTTCACCTTAAACATCTGTTCAAAGTTGGGGTTTTTTTTTGGTTTGTTAACCTTCCACCAGAAGGGTCAGGAGTGTGATGCAAAATCTTTCTTGGCCAACCCTGACACCACTCTTGGCAGCTGTGTTGGCAACATTTGGATGGTGGGTGAGCACGAGTATAAGGCAAAAACATGGAACATTGAGTGGTGACCAAGAGTATAAAAACACAATGAAAATACATTATGTAATTGAAACAGGTTTTGTGAATATTAACTTCCCAAAGGTTTAACAAAATACATGGTGATAAAGTTTGCTAGGTTTTGATGTAGTTGTTAGCAAATATTGACTTTGGTCATGAATATTTAACTAATGGTGATTGGTGATCGATTGGTGATTGACTTAGTAGAGAACATCAGCACAGACCAGACCAGATCAAACAAAGTCATACTCTAATCTAAAAAAGTATGAAACCTCATTAAAAGGCAAACTGGGGTAACAGCAAATTGGAACTAATTACAACTGTTACAGAAAAAACAAAATTAAAAGAAGTTCAATACTGTTGAAAGAGATATATCTTTGTCTACAAAAATAATCAGGTTCTTTCTGTACAGCAGAAGCTAGAACACAGGATCGATCTCCATTGTTTTTGCAGCCAGACGAGGGCAGGGTATAAGCGAATAAGGCTGTGAAATTAATTCAATTTTAAGTTTGATTTTGACTTCAAACTAAAACAAAATCAGTGTGTAAATGTTTAAGATTTATTTTCCCATATTGCACCTTTCCTCTAAATTGATTTGTGTACGCACACTTCCCACCGTCCTAATGGCTAAACTCTCTGCTTTATTTTGGTGGTGGTGTTTTTCCAAAAGTCAGTGTTAGTGTCTGTAACGTTCAGCGACACAATGAATCTCTTTAATAAGTTAGAATTCAAACACCAAGTATCTCATGACCAGGTAAAACATAAACAGAATAGGCAGATCATTTAGCGTTAGGGTATTTGATGTGGACAGCTATCTTTACTGACAGTTGTAATAACAAGATTGTAAAGTTTATACTCTTTAACAACACTTACCCAGAAGTTGTTCTGAAAGAAGGCCATCTTCACTGTTGGTTTCACATTCATCTGTAAAACAGTGAGAGTTGTATTAGATGAAGCAGAATCAGCGGTTCCATTTTTGTTTCTTTTTAATCCCACTATAACTTTCACTTTCTCTTAGGTCACAGTTTTATATCTGGTGAGAAAGATCTGAAATAAGCCTTTTTGTGCCAAAATATGTTCACACCCTTTTTATTTTCTAATTTATTTCTCTTTCCACTGCGTCATGAAACTGCATTATTAGTGCTGCTGCAAAGTGCCCATAAACAAGCTCAGAAAGTAGTGCTGCCTTTCTTTAAACTCCTGAGACACCAGGAAGGGAGGAAGGAAACTCCAGTGGGACACCAGCTCACAGTTTAACCAGTGACTTCAAAAGAAAGCACTTAGAGGATGCAAAAGGATAAGGACGGAAACAGGTAGGAGGAGGGGGAGGAGTGACAGGAGGGACGGGGGAGGAAAAAAGTCAAGAGATAAATCGACAGAGAGTGAGCCTGGAGAGATGGATTTTTGCCACCAAGGATATGATCACAGGTTATTCAAATGGTTGAATCACCTACGTCATTTTTGATGATGACGTAGCACACACGTCAAACTCAAGGTCCGTCGGCCCAATCCGGCCCGCTACCTCATTTTTCTGTGGCCAACCAGAGCGTAATTCTACAAGTGCATAATATATAACATATGTGTGGCAATTTGTTTATGATAAAAATGTTGCAGTCTGTTCTATATAACATATGTGTGGCAATTTGTTTTATTTATGATAAAAATGTTGCAGTCTGTTTAAATTAAATATTTTTGGTGAGAGCATTCTCAGCACAAGACTTAAGAATTGACCAAGGGAAAGTCATGCAAGGTCAAACAAACACAACCAATACAGAATATAGGTTATAGTAAAGACACAAAATAAATTAATGCTTTATTATTAACAATATATATGTATACACATACAGTATATACACAACTTTTATGAGGCAACTTGATGTTAAACTCTTTCGTTAAAGTAAAAACCTTGGTTCTATCTGTTCATATCAACAAACAAACAACTCACATTTAAACCTGAAGCTGCCGCAGCAACAGCATTTCACTAACAAATGTAGAGTAGAGAATGCACCGGAAGCAGCTGAGCACACACACCGGACTAACACCACTTACTGTATACACACACACATTCACTTTACAGAAACATCAATACATGTAGGAGCACTGGAAGATTGTTGTGTCTCTTCTCAGAATCCATAATGTGAAAGTATTTCCCCAGAGTTGCCCTGACTGGGGTTATTCTGCTGACTCTCAGTTTGTGTGTGCATATGTTGGTGTGTTGACGACACCTCTGCTCTGGCTTTGACTCATGCCTGGTGAACTTGTACTAGACAGCAAAAACACACAACCAGGCAGGTCAAAACCTGCTTCTCATACACGCACAACCATCCTCACACAAACAACATGCACCTCACACACTTGTTAATTAGCTCAGCAGTAGCTGGAGGCCCCTGCAGACAGCATTCTGTTTGGCAAAACTGGACAGAGGTCTGACTAGGTTTACAAGAGTGTAGTGCAGAGGCAGGGTTGAATGTCATTTCAATGTCAAAAAAAATGGAGCATAAAATATTTTTTTATACTCAAAATTAAGTTAATTATTATTCTTATTAATAAAATTGTGCATTAATATGAAAAGTAAATTCAGATGATGTTCATCAGTAGACTAAAATAAATGTAAAAATACAAAATTCAGAAGACATACACTAAATATCCCTCTGGAGTTAATTGTGCTCTAACCATAGACCCAATATAAAAACAGGACCTAACTCATCTCTGCTGCAGAGAATGGTTCCACCATACAGCCCTCAAAAGACCAGAGCAACCATGCAGTTTTGAATGTTACCAACATGAGGTCAACACTCTCCATCAACCTGAGTTGTAAACAGTTGATACATAATATGTTATAATAAAATATTTACAATGAATCCCACTCTTATTAATTGTACCTGGCAAGTACCGACACAGGAACCCTGTGTTGCTGACAACCAGCAGATGGTTTTCCTGCAGGCAGAAAGAGGGGCAGACGTGGAACACACCATGAGGGTGAGGGCGACACACTGCATTTCTTTTCACACTGTACCATAAACCATATTGCAGAGGGAGTTGAGTTAATTAACCATTTTGTATTAATCCTCACAGTTTTGGCACAGCATTACAGAGAGAAACAGGGACACAGCCTGGTTTGCACTGGAAAACCATATGGATCCCAGTTATGGGAGGATGTATAGAAGAAGCTGACGTCCAGAATTCTCCATCTGGTAACAAGGAGGCATTCAGCTGAATTCAGCTTCAAGCAAAAGCCCAGTGGGCACTAGGGAGTCACTTTGACCTTGATTCTTTTACTTAACAAAATTGTTTAGTCTGTTTGTTTTAGAAATAAAATGCAGAAAATGTGCCATTATTAGGGTCTCAAAGTATAATATAATGTGACTTTAGGGGAGGCAAATCTCCACCAATATAGCTTAATATTGATATTGATTGGGTATTGCATTTGTGTCTAACCTAGATTGTCCTATTATTGTTGGCTTGTTTTCACTTTACCTTTATCAATTCTTAATTTTGGTTCAGTTGGATGATTGGAAAGGTTGGGTCTGAGCAGCAGTGGGACAAACATAAAGTAATCTGATCGCAAGGCAAAAATAAAACAAAAAACATGAGGCTTGCAGTCGTGTTTATATCGTCAACAAGCAGGGTGACGACATAGTAAGTGGTTATAATGAAGGCATTCTAATATTTTTTTTCTCTCTGGGCACTCCAGCCCTCACACCCAGATGGTGGACATGAAAAATTAGGATGTACAAAAGAAGACGGATCCCTGTGAAAGACGTTCCCACACAGACAATGAGCATTCACATGTCATTTCATTCCTGCAGGAAATAAATGGCGGTTCCTCTCCGCCTTTACTCAGCAATTTTGTCTTAATCTTCCTTTTACTCTTTATTTAGTTGAAGTGGGAGTCTACAAACATGTCTCACTGAAGAAAGGAAGAGTAACTTAATGCACATTGTGACCTCCTCACCTCTCTCCTGCAGGGGTCAAGAGAGGTTTAAATTGGAAAAGCATAACTAAAATAAAATAATACAAACAAAAATAAACAAAATAATGTTCATAGAGAGTAAACAAAACAGTTAGGTCAAAGCCAGGAGCTGAGTCAGAGGCATAACCAATCATTGCAATCATCATGTTCCCAGCAATGTGCAGCAAATAATAATGAAAAATACCAGGTAGAGTTTGAGATTCTGACTCACAATTTCAGTGTTGTCCTGTTGAAACCCTGCTGCACTGCTGTGTATGACACAGTACCATTTAAAAAAACCTACACAAAGTGCCGTTACCTCATGACATAGTGCCGTCAGGCAACAATTTCACAACACTAACAATTTACCGAGTATTTATGTACTCTCTTAAGCCTGTCAAATCAACATGACGTCAAAACCAAAATAGTCAGAAATACCTTGTTGGCCAAGTCCAGAGGAAGAAATGTTTCTTAGTTTTACAGAAAACATTCAAAATCATCCAGTGAAGACTACTGACTGTTGAGCAGCTCTGTCCTTAAAAAACTATTTGCATCCTCAGTGTCACAGTATAAAAGTTACAAAGATAGAAAAAAAAAATAGAAGGGGACATGACCCAACTTGCCTCTGTCATCGTTTGTGGGCTATGTTATAAGCATCAAAAGCTGAATAGGTATAGAATTATATAATTTTATTATTATAAAAAAAAATAAAAAATAAAAAAAAATTATGGTGGTCCGTGGCAATGCTGGGAGTGTGCTGTCTTTATAATGCATGTGTAGAGTCGAGGGTTTATGACACAGTACTTTCTACAAAAGACAACCGTACCAAGGTCAAATTTATGCTTGGTCAGCATCGTGATGAAGGACAAAGACAAAGAAAGATTTTACTCGGCAGCTTAAACCAGAGGAGTCTGTTGTTCTGTCGGTCGACTGTTCTCCTGCATTAGCCTTAAACTGACTAGTGTGGAGGAGAGATAATTTCACGTCAGGTCTAATTTTCCCCAGATCACCACCAACAGTTCTTGTATGTACCAGTGTGGGATGACTCATGGCTGCAGCTGATAATTTTAAGACTTCACTGTGGATGTTTGTTTGTTTTTGTATTATTATTATTATGAGTATAATTGCTGTTAGTCTTGAAAACATCAGATGATGAAGAGTGTTTTGAGTGTCTTCAGTTACTTAGTCAAATCATGTCTCTGCTTTCAACTACATTTTACAGATTTATTATCAGTGGAGCCTTGATCAAAATTGATATGGCAGTTGATTAAGAATGGTTTATATATTTAGACAAAGAGCAAAATCAGTTCCTGTCATGCTGTAATAATAATAATAATAAACTACTATTTCCAAAACCATCCACTGTGTCTTCAAATGCAAAAGCAAAGTTGAACCAAAGCCTACACTTACTACACACTGACATACAGAAATAATCATATCATCAACACTGTATTTAATGATGCCAGCAACCGAGCACGTCATTTTCCTTAAAGGAGTGAAAACAGTTAGACACTGAATAACAGACAGGACACTGTTGGGGGGGAGGGAGGGGGAGAAAAAGAAAACACACACCCTTGTGAGTGCACAAATACAACAACCAACAGCACTGTCAGCTACCCATTGTCCAGGTCTCAATGTGCTTTTGTCCCAGCAGCAACACTGCCTTTGGCCTTCCAGTCAATGACCATGTGCCAGGCAGGCATCACTGCCAGCCCTGGCATAACCAGCAGTGGGTGAGCCGAGAGTCTGCTGAGACAATGCATGTGAGCTCCATAGGTTTGAGAAAAGTGTGTTTTGTACTGCAGCTGTGAAAAGAGTTGGAGAAATCTTACAATGCGGTTGATTGTTTATAAGGAAAAAGCCTGAGGATAAATTAGTGTCAGGAGTGTTCAATCACTTTCTCATTACAGTGACCCATTGCCAACGCTGCTTCTCACACCAGCAGACAACTGTTTTGCAATATGTTGAATAATCATTAAAATAAATTTAATGGTTAATGTGCTGTAAGAGTGGAAAAAATGTTTACTCCTCTTCTCCATTGGATGCATTTGCATGTACTTATGGTCCCACAAGGTTCTTGTGATGTCTGTATTTGATATTTTTCTTGTCCTCAGAAAAGTCATAATTCTGTCACGACAGAAGGTGAGACAACAGAAGAACACTGCTGCAACATCCATTATCGACTGTTTTGTGAAGAACAAGTGTTCCATTATCGACTGTTTTGTGAAGAACAAGGATAAAAACAGTGGAGTGTATGGGGCAACGTTCCCTTCCTCTGCAGCTGGCTTATTACCTTATCTTAGAGGTAATCACAAATTGTCCAGAAATAAACTGATGTACCCCTTTTTTTTTTACCACTACTACTACACTACTTTAGGAAGTTAGCCACTAACCCATAAATAAATCCAGGACGAGAGCCAGAGATGTTGAGTACATGGGAGTGAAGCCAGGTTAAAAGATAGATATTTACTGTTGTCTAAAGTGTTGACCAGTGCGAAACATTCTACCACATATAACCATTCAGTAATGCGTGTTGTTATGCTAGGTTTGCTGAATCCGTGTTGCACTGAATGGTTTCAGTGATCTTTTACAGTAAGATTGCTGAATTTGCACAACATGTAGCAGGTTTCAGGCTAGCCTCAGGATCCTCCCATCTGTCATGGAGAAACCTTGGCTAGAAATCACTAATAACGCTTAAAGTAAGAGTTTCTGGTCATGTAGAACACTGCCCTACTTGGCAGAATAAACAGAAGGCCTTATGGCACTCTAGCCTACATATGAGAGAGTTTATATTTATTATTAATATGGCCATGGGCACCATGTAATGAGTTGCAACAGAGTCAATACAAAGAAAGGAGAAGACAGGGGACCATCAAGCAAATGTAAGAAGATATGTGTAATCCAAAGAGAGAAAAAGGTGCCCACAACACAGTTGATGGTTTGGATTATCTATGCATGACTGCATATGTGCACACAGACACTTGGTTGTTAACCATTTGTA
>NC_024308.1:5461582-5485653 GCF_000523025.1 Cynoglossus semilaevis
TCATAAGGCTTCAGTTAACCAAATGCTTCTAATTAATTCAAAATGAAATGCAAACCTGGTCATAACTGTTTAGCCTCCTTATCTCTGTAACCATTTTCCTTCAGTGTACATTCACACAGATGTGTGAAGGTTTTGAGGTAGTGTATGGTAGTGTAACTGACAGCTTTCAAACAAGGACATTTTGTGTACTTTTAATTTCATTTCAATATTCTACAATCTTATAAGCAACACTCCTGATCCTTTTAAACAATTCTGATATTGAACATGTTTGAACATCTCTTAATAATATTATCATTTTGTACAGTTTGTGTACTGTATTAAAAATAGATCATTTTGTACAGTTTGTGTACTGTATACTGACTACAGTATCATGCGAGTGTCTAGTTAGTGGTACTGTAATGATGCCAGATGGTGTGCATCATTATTTACCATGTAATTTATTAATAGTTAAATATTGCTGTTAGTCAGTGTCATTCTAATTATCTGAAACTGAAAGATAGAGACTGTAACCATGAAGGAAAAAAAGGTTAACCATTTCCCTCCAAATTAAATCACACGATAAAATAAAGGAAATATGGGTAGCATAATTAAAATAATACTGCCATGACTCATGATGAAGGTGATGCAGAAGAAATACAGAAACTAACCCAGATTTGGAAGCTTGACATTCAGCAGAGAAAATGTTTTTTCTGTTAGAGACTGAGGACCAGAGACTTTGTTGTGTGTTACTGTGAAACTAAAATGCCCAAGAGCAGCCAGCCATCACCTGCTATTTGCTTTTAGAAACAGAGAGAGCAAGAGAGAAAAATAAAACCAAAGCAAGCACACAAGCCATTGTGGCAATACAATAGAAACAGAGAGAGCAAGAGAGAAAAATGGCAATACAAGGTAGATCTAGTCAAATATAACTACCATGTTGTATGTTGTGGCTGTATATAAAATGATATAAAACAGACAAAGGTGTAAGTCAAAAAAACAAAATGAAAGGGGGCATTCCAGAATACATTGGCGCAAACCAGAGACAGGTTGATATAACTGAGACTGATTGAAGCGAGGTAATCCACTAAAACACATTATATTCATCACCATCAACTGCTAGAAAACCCCAAAAATAAGACCCAATCAAACTAGAATCTAAACAGCAATACACAAACCTTCGAGTGATACTTTGCAGAAAGAGACATTTTGACAAAACATACATTTCAAAAAGGACAGGCACAAATCAGTTCCGTTAAGTTTCTTCAGTTTCAGGGTTACTACTAGCTCTTCTAGTAGCTTTTCTGATTTACAGGAAAACTGAACAGAGCCACCGTGAATGATGTGAAAAAACACCTGTTTGGTACTTAGTTTTGCTTTGAAAAACACCTGCTAGACAAACTGTTTTTTCATACTGATAAGGATTGTTTTATCAAAACCACTGTCCCTGTCTGTGTGTCATCAGATACCTCCTTAGTCAAACAGTATGTACTATTCTATTCTATTTTTCAATGCTAGTAAAGTACGAACCACTAATATTCTACTCATATTCCTCTGTATAATTTCACACAACTCAACAACAACACAATTTCGGCCAAGGACAACTGTACAACCTTCAACAATTAGGTACAAAACGTATTACTTTCACCAGTGAATCAATTTTTGATCAATACTTAAAGACCTTCTAAATTATCCTTAAAGCATACTGTGAAGGAGAAAGGTTTCAAAAACTTTTAAAGTTCCATAAGATACATAAAGAACAAATGACCGCGTAAATATGAGTCAACCAGCAGCTAATAAATTATATTTTTTTACAAAAACACATTTAATATTTAAGTACAGTATGATATAAATATTTCTGCTGTTGTATACGAACACTATGCTAACTGTGGCTTCCTTTCAACAAAAACACTGATATTGGTGTACGGCCGTAAGCAGAATTTTTAATCGTATTCCAAAAAACACACATTGCGTTGTTTCGAGTCTGTTTTTTTGCCTTTTTTTTAACGTTCGCCAGTGTTTCCCTCTCTTCTCGTCACATGTCAAACAAATGTGTCTCTACTTGTCCTGCCACTTTGCATCAACAATGTCACAGCCATGCCTGAACAAATTGCTATATTCGACAGCGTACACTGCGCTCAGTGTGGAAAAAAAGCAAACAAAGACAAAAGGGAACATTTCTTACCTGTACCGATTTCTCCGGCAGTGTTTAAACCTCATTTTTCCATCCCTGGCGTCATGTTGTCCTCCCGCGTGCGGCGCCTAAGCATTATGAGCGAAGTAGTAGAAAATCCAGCAGTTAGTTCTCAGTATGTACCACAAGGCTCCGCCCCTACTCAGTTTTGATTGGTTGCCTTGCCCGTCAATCTAAAAGAAACGGGTAGTAGGCATAGCAACCATAAATAGGCGGGTCTCAGTGAAAATCTATTGGATAATTGATTCAGAGACAACTACCACGTGACGTAGGTTATAGAGACAATTATGGTTAATTTAATAAGAAAAGAGTAAAAATATCAATCAAATAAACATGATATTATTATATATTATTAAACAGTAAAAGAAGGACATTTGGAAAATAATTGACATAGCTACTCATATAATGGTTTGTTTTAGATATTAAAAAAAATACAAAATAATTTCCTAAATGTTTCTGAATAATTTATGTAAATGTAATTATCTTTCCTGTTCACAATTGTTGATGAGGACTTGATACCCGAAATATTCTTGCTGCAGAACAGAGTACAAAGAACCTGCATTAGCTTTGCCTTTTCAATGGCTGCACACTCACAACGACTGTCTCTACACTTCCCTACGGTAACCTTTCTAGCTACAGGGCCACAGTGACCCATTCTCAGCCTTGTCACCTTCATATTTGCTTCCTTTCTATATTTAGTACCTTTTATACACAATACATCAGCACAAAGGCACAGAGACCCCCCTGAATAAATCATGCACACAATAAAGCAGCTAGAAGTAGTAAGGTTATTTTAAGTTTAGAGGTTTTAGTATTTCACTTTTAGAAATATACTACATGGTTTATGTGCAATCATTGTAATGAAGAAGAATGTTGGAACAGCATCAATAAAATGCAATATCAGCTGAAAGTGCAGCCTGATATCACAGGCTTTGGCTTTTTGACTACATTTTAAAACAACTAGCTGGGCCAAAAGAAGAGACCGTGCAGAAAAGGAGAGAAACAGAGCAAACACAGTTAAATTTTTGTCCTCTTTGTTCTATCAATGCTCATCTATCATATTGACCTCCATAAGTCAATGCAGAGCCTTTACCTACCTAGATTCCTGTTAATTGTTTAGGATAACACAAAAGACTGCAATGGAACATGTTGGGATGTAGTCACAACAATCAAAGGTCAGGGTCTAAACAGTAAACACAAACTCTTTGTGGAATTGCTTTGTCTTGGGTTGAGATGTCCTGTAGTCAACAAACAAACACAGCTCAGGGATTAGAAGCAGTCTGATATGATGAATGGTATGTATTGTTTGTTGTACATCTGGAGCATTAAGTGTCTTTTATATGCAGTTTTAACCTAAAAAATAAATTAAATAAAAAGAGTGGAGGTACAGTTAGGTTTTAATTTTTTATAATGTGACATTTGAAATGGGTAATTTTAGCAGGAGCCCAGCTGATCACATGGTTGAAGAACAACCTGAGGGGTAGTGAGTCATGTGTTTTTAACATTCAAGCATATGATATTACCTGACAGGAGTCCCTTTAGCTCCATAGTAATCAAAGTTATAATTAATGACTGAGAAACTGACAGTCTGTGGGTGGAAGGCTGTTTAGTGCATTTGCTCTGCTGGTAGCTTTGTGTGAAGTGGAAAATAATGGTATTAAAAGAGCAAAAACTAATACTAAATAATTTTAGAAATGAACTCAAAAGGTTCCAACTGGAGTTAAACTAAAGGAGAAAAGAAAAGAACAAGCATTAATAATGCATCTGATTACTGTAGGATATATGTTATTATTCTAAAATTTTATTTCAAATTAAATAACAATTAAAAAGAAATAACGCTAGATTGAAAGTGAGGATTTTTATTTATTGATTTATTTTTTTTGCCACGTGAACAGCTGCTATGATTCAGCCTTTTCAAGGGCTTTTAAACATCAAAGGTGCGAGCTCTGCCAGTTTTCTTCTGCGGGCCTTGAGGCCTGATGTGACGCTGAGTGAAAAATGGTGAAATCAATACAGTGTGCTCGGGAACATAATGTTAAAGTTAGCAGAGCAGCCCAGCGAAGGCTTATGGTTGGTGTATATTTCCTGGGTAGACATTAAAATAACCTCTCCTTTCAGACATGCACTTAACCATAACAATGCACGTACAGCACCAGGTCTAAGATATCAATCAGACATGCAAGAGAGAGATGTAGCTGTTGTTAAAATACTGATGCCCTTGATTGTAGACACAAATAAAAATGTGAGTAATCTCCCTAAATAAAATGAGCTCTAAATTTAATTTGATTGTCAGTTTCTGCCACCTGTTGGTGATTCTATAATAACCCAGTGTGTTTCCATAGGTACAGACAAAAAAAGAGCCTCACACATCATGAAAACAACAACATTAAATACAGAATTTAACAGTGTGAGAAAAAAAAACCCATATTTATCTAGTTTAATGTCCTGACTCCTCTGGGGTTTAAACCCAGGAGCCTCTGCATGTAAGGCAGACATGTGAACCACTATGCAGCCACCACAGAGCTTCATAATGAAATGCTATTTTTAGCTTTTACATTCAGTTTGTTTGGACTGGAACATTATTACTTGCGAATGAAAGGAAATAGAAAATTGCAAAGACACGGAGAAGTTCACAGTGCTTTCAATCAAGCAGCTGCAAAGTCGGATGATTATTTTCACCCCATTTTGAAGCGTTTCAGACAGAGTGGAAGTGATTAACCTCTGTTCAGCTGCCTTTAACCGAGAGGATGGAAAAAATTCAAATTCACTGAATGGATTTCCTGTCTGACAATCTGATGAGGTGTGTGCCCACCTGCCCCACCTGACACAGGTATTTCTCTTCTTTTCTCTCCTGATTAAATTTTACCCCTGCGGAACATGCTGACTGAATCAAACTGCCAAGACAGACGGTGCCCCCCCCACCACAAATCTCAGACTTAATCTCCTCAGTTTTCCTCTCATTTTCCAAAGAGATCAATGGTGTAAGACATCCATCTGTGGACACCTCAGAACCACAGAGAAGACGGCACAGCAGCAGCAACAACAAAGACATTCACACTGGATAATACATCATTCACAGAAAAGGTTTTTCCTTACAGTGCAAAAAAAAAGAAGAAGAAAAAAACAAACAAACCAGAATCATGCCTCAAACCTGGGAGACGTATTATCCTATGTATTTGTGATTGCTCTTTTCTTGGGTGCTTTGACAACCGGGTGAGAAAAATTATCCTTGTGATGAAGTGATGACCTTCACAGAGAACATAGAACCTCAGGAGGAGTGACTGAGGATTTATTCTAGCTCCTCTTTAAAACATTTCAACCAACAATTGATGATATAAAAACCAAAAACTAAAGTGTATTTTTCTAAAAACAAAAAAAACTATTTAGTTAAATTATTCTATCTATGGATTAAAAATCCTGCAGTTCAGGACTGAGCCAATGATGTCTTAAAACTTTAAACAAAACTGACTGTTGGGGTCGCTGTACTCCCATTTGGAGCTCTGTTACAGAGCTGCATTAACAAGCAGTTAATGTCTACGGTTCTAACACTGCAGTATCGTCACAACAGATTACTTTTAAAATTAATTTAAAAATTAATTCCATTCAACTCCACTTTATTTATAAAGCACTTTCGAAAAACAACACAGTTGGCCAAAATGTTCTACACCAAAAACAGAACGAATAGAACACAACCAAGAGTTGAAAGAGATAATAGAATAATGGATAATAGAAATAAAGACTAACAACGATAAAAACAAGTAAACATAGAATAATGGATAATAGAAATAAAGAATAACAAGAATCATGACTGAAACTTAAGAAAAGTCAATTAAAAAATCAATAAAAACCACAAACTTAGCACCAGATTTATCGCCAGAGTCTAAACGTTTGCTAAAAGTTCAATGTCAGTTACATTTCAAATTCCGGGCAGCATCACCACAAGGGAGCGCTTTGACTCCACTGTGTAAACTTCTCCAGACCTACCGGACCTCAGTGGGACATGAAAAGTGTCTGGGTCACTCTTTTCCTCATATCATTGCTCACTGTCTGTGTGTCTCTGTTTATCAGACAGTGTTCAAAAACCCAGTCATTTCTTCCAGATCCTGTTGTCATTTTTTCCTTGACACACTCTCACCAAGGAGCCATTTTTCTCTAATTGCACCATGACATGGTTGTTAAATACCACGGCCATGATTTGGTCTGTCAACACCTTCAAAAACAAAACAACCACAGTGCATTATAAATGTACATTTGCACATGGTTATTAGACTGCATTAAGAAACAGAGTCTGTGATCCAGCCCACGCTGGAGGAAAAAATATTTAGGTAAAAAAAATACATATTAGTTTGACGGACAGTTCAAAAATTCTTTTAAAGATTGGCTATTCCTTGCAGGTCTACACTAAATTATTTGTCTGTCCGAAGTAAAAGTTCACTGTCTGGACAACTGCATAAAACATTTTGAGTGGGTGCTGTATGTCCTTGAAAGCATGGCTTAAAAATACAATACAATAAAGTTCACTGAATTGCTGATAATCAAGGATCAGCCCAGTGTAGCTTAATGTTACTTATACTAATAACTAAAAGTTAGCCAAAAATATCACAGACTATAATAAGTAGATTGCTTAAAACAAAACATTAGCAAAATTAGCCAATAACGAAGCCAGAGTCAGCTTGACTTGAATAAGAGGGATTTAAAAAAAACGAATAAAAGTATTTTAAAAGAAGCTAAAGTTTTGCTAAACATCTAGCCAAAATAACACAAAGGTAGATTATATAATAGATCATAAAATTAGATTATATTAGATTATAAAAAAAGTCTGTGTTTCTTTAAACTCATGATAATGTTCGGTTGCAGACTTAACCACATGATTGAAAACCTTTTTCCTTTTAAAGAGTGAACAACACACCACTCTGAACACACCCACAGTTACCGGACCCACTGGTCCATATGGTTCTGATTTGTCCGTCTGTGTCTGTGGTGGCGATGATGTGACGGCATCTACTCCACCTGGTTGTCAGTGACGCACAGGTCACAGCCAACCTTGGCCTCGGCTCAAACGTGTGTTAGGTCAGCCGTCTGTCTGGGACACACACGTGTTGATGTGCTTCCAGCTGTTTGTGGGGAATCACGGTGTCTGGACCTATGGTCTGGACCAGTCTGGACTGGAGGCTCCTCCCTGCAGGCTGTGAGATCATCACACCCTTTTAATTAGACTGGATCTGCCAATTAGAGCCCAGTCCCAGCTGCTGGTTTAAAGCAGAGACAGACTAAACTTCTGCAGCAGACACACAGAGGTAAGTTGACATTTTCTCTCATTTCTGTCAGAGATTCACCTCCTGAGCACAAACACACTGCTGACTAGAGGACACCAGTCGTATTTCTTCTTCTTCTCTGATTCACAGCACTCAATGATGTCCTCCACTCTCCTCTGCGCTGGATTTTTTCTGGCGTGTGCCTGGACGTTTAGTGCTGCTCAGAGTGAGTTTGATTTATTTGACACGTTTGACTCTGAAAAGCATTTAACCAAGTTTTATGAGGATCAAACCCATTACGGCTGACAACTCCCACATGCCTCTGCAGTGTTAGCTGTACATATAAACCAGAAGGTCAAACTATGCTAAGGTAAAGGTCACAACATCAGTTCCAGGCTGAGGACAATTTAAAGACGATTCCCTGAATTGACGAGTTAATGGAGGCATCACTTATTTAAACTGTAATGATTCAACTGATAATGTCAACTACCTGTCTCAGCCTATCAATATTAAAACAAATAAATTGTCTTTCCACCTGATCTGTGTGTCCAATCAACAGCCAGCTGCAGGGGACGATGTGGTATCGACTACTACAGAGGTTACATCTGCCAGTGTGACTACGGCTGCCTGCTTTATGGAGAGTGCTGCAAGGACTATGAATCCCACTGCACCACAAGTAAGGCTTTTTACTATGTGACACGCATTACAACAAGGTTGTGCAGAAATATAAATACATAAATAAATAATATATATATATATATATATATATATATCGATATATATATATATATATAAGAAATCAAAGCCACAAAGCCATAAAAAATGCATAACATAGCAATTTAAATAAATACTTGAATTAAACTTAAAAAGACAAAAACAAATATATCAAGAAGGCAGAAACTTTTAAGATGAGTGTACAATAAATGTACAAAGTATTGATAGAATAAAGATAGAGTAAAAGTCCAGATTTTACTTTTTCTCAAGTCTCAGCTAAGAGGTGTTCTCAACTGGGGTGTGTTTAAAAAACTATAAATACCATGTCCTATGTTCTTAAATAGAAAATCACATCATCATATATTATTTTGTCTCCAGCTACCTTTGGTTAAAGCCTGTTGTATTTTACATGACTATATTTGTGCTTGTGCTGCAGGAAACTCGTGTAAAGGTCGATGTGGAGAGACCTTCAAGAGAGGGCGGAGGTGTAACTGCGACAGCGACTGCATGAAGTACAAACAGTGCTGCCCAGATTACATGATGCACTGTGATGCAGCAGGTGAGTTCTGACTGAGTGTGTGTTGTCAACTCTAACCCTCACCCATTCTCATCCCAGCCTCACATCCCATCACCGCATCTCAGACTACGTTGAAATCAAGCATCACTTATTTCCAGCTTTTGTGTTTTCCTAATGACATTCCAAGGGTCATATAAAAACTGGGCTGCAGTTAAAGTCATTTTTTTTTTGGCATCGTCATTTGCAACATGCTCATAACAAACATGCATGACTGGAGAAGTGCATTAACGTATTAAAAAAAAGGCCAGAATTAATGCGACATGTCCACCTGCATGTCCACCATCATCTGCAGCAGCATGTGCTGCCACACAGTCAGAATATATTTGACTTTATTATTAATTTCTTATTTCTATTTCATCGGCCCAGACAGTGCAGCAGCAGAGGCGACTAGTTCATGTGATAATGTAGCCAATTACAAACCCAAAGGTATATTTTATCTGTAAAATGTTTCTGTTTCTGCATTACTTTTTTTTTTAAGGAATTGAAGAAAATATTTCTTACAATGTAATTTGTCCCTGACTATATTTCTGCAACATTTCCATAGTGCCAACTCTGGATGATCAAGATCAGCCTGCTGCTGCCAGTGAAGAGAACATTACAGGTGACTGTAAAAGCATGTATTTTATGCTTAAAGCAGCTTAAAGAGGATAATTTTTATTCTCGGAGGATCAGTCTTTACCAGGACAGGCTCAGAGCCCAATGTCTGGGGCCAAAGGAAGCAGTGATGGCATGAGTACGTAAGAGGAGGTTTAAGGACACAGGCTCAGTCACAAGAGAGGAAAAAATAAAACGCAGCCAAGAAATTATGATGATTATAAGGACGATGGAACATTTTTTAGAGGTTTGAATCGAGAACCTGGAATAGATCCATGGGTGGAGTCTTTCATCATGTCACTGCTTTCTCTCAGGAGAAAGACAAGCTGTGATGTTTCCATGTGTCAACAAACAAGAAGGCGCACTGTAGGAAACACCAAGAAGTCCAAAAATATTTGATGTTCTAACATTTAGGTGTTAAGATGAGTGATAAGGGAAATAAGGACAGTTTTTAGAATTCTAGACTTTGATCTAATGAAGAAATTTAGGGAGATTTTAGTTTTACTCCAAAATTCTCAGGAAAAAATTCTGATAGCCAAATTGAATCTTAGAATTCTAGAATTCTGATTCTTATCGAGATGGTCATCTCTGACACCTCTGCTCTGAAAAATTCACAACAAATTCACTTCTATCTATTGTGTCACACTCTCGTAGATTTGAACGACCAGAATCTCCTAAAAGATGAATTCTCCAGCAATGGACAGGAGGAGGCAGTTCCTGAAACCACCAGCGGAGTTGGATTTACACTATCAGCTGAGCAGCAAGATGAGGATCTTACTGAACCCACTCTGCAGCCATATAGTCCAGAGCTCATTCCAGAATCCAGTCCAGAGCCCAGTTCAGAGCCCAGTCAAGAGCCCAGTCCAGAAACCAGTCCAGAGCCCAGTCCAGAATCCAGTCCAGAGCCCACTCCAGAATCCAGTCCAGAGCCCAGTCCAGAGTCTGTAACTGGTCAATCTCTAACTGAAACAACTCCCTGGCATCATGAACCAACACAGTCTGATGCCGAATCCTCCACCTTTTACACCATCAGTGCTGAGCTCACCACTGAGAACACAGGTATGTGGGAGGTTCTTTGCCTGTCATTTCCCAAATGAGAACACAGGTATGTGGGAGGTTCTTCACCTGTCATTTCCCACACACAACACTATGTCCTAGTATTAGTATTAGAGGAAATGAGAGGAGAGGAGACACTAAATGATGAGGTAATAGATAACAGATACTTCTAAAACGTACTTCAAGAGTCAATCATTTGATGTTTTACTCTAGAAGTACTTGGTGACATCTGACATTACAGTGCATTTCTAACACTGACATTTCTGAAACCAGTCGTAGATGTGCAGATGTAAATACATTTCCTCATTTATTTGATAATTAATGCAAATACTGCTACATACATCAGAGTGAATTTGATTGAAGTCGTCTTTGATCACCTTCAGATGTCAGTGGTTCTCTTCTGACCTCAACCATCCCAGGATCATCTCCTCAGCCCACAACATCTGATATTGACGTTTCCACCAGACCTTCTTCAACATCAGCTCCACAGACACAGGTTTCTCCTACAGCCAACAGTCCAGAGGTGGAGACTCTGGCGCTGACCTCGGTGCAGCCTGAGGCTGATGCACAGGAGACAACTGAAGCCTACTCTGATAACCTGGAAATCACAACGCTACCAGTTAGCGTTTCAACATCTGCAGGAGCCACTGAGGTCCACACAGACCTGGGCACATCTGAGGTCACCAACCTCCCTGCCTCGACCACACAGAACCCCACACCCTCCACAGATGTTCAAACAACTTTGGCTCCTGAAGGACATACCACTGAGAACATCTCAGAGAACGTCACATCCAGCACCATGTCTCTTCTGAGCGACACTCAACGTCCTCCCTCCACCGTTTCTCCAGTGGAGCTGAGGAACGTCTCCGACTTTGACGCCCTAATCATTCTCACTCCCTCCACATCGACAGCTCCAGAGCAGGATGGCACCTCTGAGGGAACACCACATGTAACCACCGCTGGTCCAGTGACCACCGCACCTGATGTGACCAAGCCACAAACATCTGAACCAACATCAGAACCAACATCAGAACCACAGAACAAACCATCCTCAGCTCAACCAATTTTGGTTAAACCAAACTCCAAACTAGAGATCAAGCCTGTGGTCAACACACAACGTCTGACCTTGGACAATACAAGAGACTTTCTAGCAGGTATTCAAAGACTGGTGAAGAGTCTCACTGCCTCACAAAGTTGAGGAAAAACATTTCTGTTAAAGAACCTCTGTCAGGATAATCTGAAGGATCTCTGAACTCCTCTACAACTGCTGGGAATTTTCAGTTTTCTCAGTGGAAATATTTTCTCCTACTTTAACACACTGTCTCCGTATCACTGTGTTTTTTTTCAGATGACAGCAGCGACACAAACCTATGCAGTGGGCGGCCAGTGGGTGCAGTGACCACTCTGAAGAACGGGACAATGGTGGTTTTTAGAGGTCAGTGGTAAAGTCAAAGTAAAGCGAAAGAAAATGTGACTGATCTCAAACATTGACTTTTATCGTTTTTAGAGAACATAAAGTCAATTTTATAAATCCCAATCCCATTTAATGAAACTAAGGTAATAAAGCAAGACTGGACATGACATACAGTAAGTGAACAGTAGGAGCCTTGATGTAAGTGATGTTTGTTGAATTCATTGCCTGCGACTTGTTGCTGTTTAGTCAGTCAACCCCCATTATGATATTGATTTACTAAGTTAGCACCATCACCAATGACAAAACACTATAATTATTATGTTATACATACTATGTAATCCCAGGGATTGAGAATCCCTGCCCTAAAGCATTTATCTGGACTAGTAAAGTCATACATAATCATAATTCAAATCTGTAATAAAACTAATGTAATGTAGTAGTGATACTTCATCAATAAACAACATTTTTTAAATCACTTACCCGTTTGTTTGTTGTTGGGTTTTTTTCCAAACAGGACACTACTTCTGGTTCCTCGACAGAAACAGGAGCCCAGGTCCGGCCAGAGATATCACCCAGGTGTGGGGTGTCCCTTCACCTATCGACACCGTGTTCACTCGCTGCAACTGCCAAGGGAAAACGTACATTTTTAAGGTGAACTCTTCATTTAAAACCCAAGTTACTGTAAATACCTCATAAAATAGTACAGCACCGAATATTAATAAAACCGTTTGTTTGTTACTCTGATGTTCGCAGGGAGCCAAGTACTGGAGATTTGAAAATGGCGCCTTAGACCCTGGTTACCCCAAAGTGGTCGAAACCGGTTTTGACGGACTTCGAGGACAAGTGACAGCTGCTCTGTCTGTGCCTCAGTACAGACGGAGGAGAGAGTCTGTCTACTTCTTTAAGAGAGGTGGCGTCACAAATTTGAATTTAACGAACTTGATATCGTTAGTCGGTGTTGGACATGACAAATAACTTTTGTACATTTTTGTATTTGTCCAGGCGGACAGGTGCAGCAATACTCATACCAGTCTGGAACCACACCGACATGTGGCAGGAAAGTCCACAACCCACTTTACAGAATCCGCAACGCTCGACAAGCAGGTGCTACAAAAACCAAACTAAATCTCTGGATTCAGTCCGTTTATAGACGCTTACCTTTTTTTTTTACCTCCCGCTGCTGTAACACGGGTGACCAGGTCATAGTCAATAAAACGTGGGGCAAATTTTGAGTCGGACAATGTGTAAGACGTTAGGTCACAAAGCTGTACCATATTCTGATAAGACTAGAGCAGCGGGTGTAGGTAAGTGTAGGCCGTGTCGCCCGTAGAGGGCGCCAGAGTAATTAAGCGTTGCAAATATGGAATAAGAAAGGTAGATAGGTGACATCAGGCAAATTATTTTTTTAAATTCAAATCAATTTTTCAAAAAATGAAAGAACTACACTGAAGTATTTTCAATATGCCTAGTTTTAGCTATTTTTTGGGAAACTTTTAGTGATTTTCTGTAAAAACAAAAGACAAACAACTTAGCTTTGAAATAACATAAGCATTTGCTTTTGATTTTGAAAAATAAAAATATATAAATGTGTGACATTTGGCTCTGTTCCCAGTGTCTCTCCTCGGCCCTGTCATCAACATTCGGACGTCCTGGAAGAGTTTCCCCACCACCATCACTGCTGCCGTCTCTGTTCCCAGTAACAGTGAACCAGAGGGATACAAATACTACGTGTTTTCAAGATGTAAGTCAGCATCTCTCAATTTTTTTGGCTGACGTTCTTTAGGCACTTTACGACTCATAAAGTCGTATGTTAATCCCATCCATCCATCCATTTTCATCCACTTATCCATTGCCGGGTCGTGGGGCCATACCAACCCCCCTGAACCTTCCTGCGGGTGGTGAGTCCACTGGAAGGTACCAACCACCCTAACCGGGATTCGATCTTGCCCAGGAGGTGAACCCTTGGGTTCCACACCAATGATACACACATTGCCTCTGGGCCAAAGCGTCACTTATGTTAATCCCATTCTCGCCATGTCCAACAAAGACTGTGTGTTCCTGGATGTGTGGGTTAGGGTCCATGTGGTTTGAGCAAATGACAAAAGGTCACGAGGTGAGGGCGGCGCCCAGTGTAAAAGTTTATAGTGGCTGGGCCACAAAGAGGCGTCAGTTTCAATAATCAGACTTAAATATTCCTGTAGTTAGTGACTGAACATTTTAACAACTTTAGATGTTTAGTAGGCGTTTACCGTCTGCACTTTGACATGATTCCAAACACAAACAACAACTTTTCACGTTCAGCCAAGAGCTGCTGCACTCACCGTCCGGAAAACTCAATACCCACCATGCTTTGACTGTCATGCGCAATTCATATCCACTGAAATTGTAACTGGCATAAAGCAAACATCCAAAATGTCACTTATGTGTTTCAGTGCTGAGCGTCTTGGTCTATTGACCATTTAACTTTGTTTTCACAGCCAAGTCCTACAACGTGAGGATGGACGGTCAACATCCCGTCATCGAGACTCCTAAGGTCAACACGACACCTCAGAACGACGACTTCATCAAGTGCCCGAAGAAATAAATGCACATTTCATTAAATACATACTAAGATTTCGCACCAACTCTGGGATCATTTTAAAGTTTATTACATTCTTTTATAAAACACACTGCTTTAGCATGGACCACTCACAAGTACAATAAAAACACAACGGGCATCAGAGCAACTATTATGAAAACAAGTGTGACGACAAATCTGTTATGTCTAATAAAATGAAGTAGAGATGATGCAGTCCCTTCTGTGTGGTTTTCTACTTGCTGTTCTATCTGGCGAAGCGTCTCCCGTGGAACCCTCGAGAAGGAAAGGCCTGACCTGTTGATATAAAATATATTACAAAAAAGAAAAATGTTAAACCTGTGTAAAAACAATGTACAGTGACTATAGAAAATGTAGTGAAACAATGCTTTTCCATCATTAATAAATACACCTAAACGCATCAGAAACGTTGTACAGTGTGTTCAAAGTGAAATCAAACCTCCTCTCTTCCAACGTCCTCCGCGGCTCTCAGGCCAGCGCTGCAGCTGTCTGCTGGGCCCAGGTCTGGAGGACTTCGGTGGAGCAGTGCTTGTATCTACAAAAACAAACGTGGAAACAAAAGATAATGTCAGATGGAGACCAATGATTCACTCTGGTGACCCCCTGAGGGGGAGGGGAAAGCAGGCTTTTAGCTCCACTGTACCTGCAGAGCTGGAGGAAGGCTCCTGACTGGTGGAGGGGAGATTGGACTTTTCAGCAGGTGGAGCTGGCTCCTCAACATCCACCTGTGACGCCACTGGTTCCACTGACACTTCAGCGCTGGACCTGCAGCAAATGGACCATGAAAGACAACAGAAAACGCTTTAAAGTAATCTTTTAATTAGAGTTCCATAAAACCCAGAAATATTTAAGTTATTTATTTTGTATATTTACTGTACATACATTTATAGCAAAATACTTTTATTTAAACCATATTTTTTTCCGACTTCTTCTGAACTATAATTTACACAGGTTTGATGACAAAAATGTGAGAATATCAAACAGGTCATATTTTTTCTCTACACTTTTTTTTTTATTTCTAGAGTCTTCCTTGGAGGCATCTTCTCTGCAGAAATGCATTTCTCTTGGTCTAAAATCTCAAAGTCCATTTCTTTGCAGGACTGTATTTCGATCAGTCTCACCTCTCACTGTCAGGCTCCAGGAAGACGTCGTCTCTCTCGTCCCCAGTAGTGGCCGATCCTGGCACAGTCAGGCCGGGTGTGGATGTGCTCACCATGGGAACTGACTGGGAGGCATGTTCTGTGGTGTCAGACTGAGCAGCCTCTGAGAAAACTGTCACTGTGAGAAAATAACAGAAAACCAACCTGTTAAATTCACAGCTTTCTCAGTAACAGCTAACAGACACCTGATCAGACCAACAAGTGTGCATTACTGTACCTGGAGCTGCCACCTGCAGCGGTGTGGTGGGAACACTGCGTCCACCAGACTCTTCTTCATGACTGGACAAGAACAGGGGACTTTCATACATGCCAAGACCTGAGGACAGAACGTGCTTTGGTTTAGGAACAATTATTGACATCAGAATGTGTTGTTTTGGAACTGGCTGATGGGATATTTCATAGTTTGGTGGTGAAATAACCTCCTTGCGATGCGAGCTGTCCCAGGTCAGAGTGTGAAGAGGAGCTGGTCTGCGGCACCTCTTCTGAGGGACCAAACCTGAAGCGAGGGACTCCAGCCACCTGTGGAGAACTGATGCACAGACAATATTTCTTAAGTCTTGTTTATTTTTAAGGGGACTCCTCAAGGTCTGTGTAGGGATAACTGATTGATCGTTGTTCATTGATAAACAGCTTAAGTGTGTGACAACTCACTGAATGGCCTGGTCAAAGCCGTCTCTGTGTGAAGCTCCCAGAGTAGGAGTACTGGGAACCATTCTGTCATCGTCATCGAAAAACTGCTGCTGCTGCTGCTGCAGAAGAGGAGAAACAAAAAGAAAGAGGTTTCGTATTTCCAATAATCCCACAGTCACAAATGAACAGGTGTGAAACACACACCTATCTTCATCATCCTCATTAATTAATGACATTCATCAGACTTACAGCACTGACAGGAACACCAGAGGTGAGCTGAGGAACTCTTCCCACTGACTGACGACGAACAGGAATGCGCTGTAAATACCAAAAAAGAAAACTCAGTGATTTTTAAGTTGCAGTAATTCCCACCAGAATAAATACCTGCAGTACACAGTACTTCACTCCTAACTTTTCTCATCTCATTATCTTTTTTTCTTCATACCTGAACCTGAGCAGGAGGGCCCAGTTCTGATGTTGGAGCAGGGTGGATGTTGAGGCGGGGGGGTAGTTGATGTGCCGGTCTCCTTGGTGACTGGGGCATTCGCGTACCAGAGCTTGTGATTGGTTGTTCTGTGGAAAAGGCCTCCATAGAGCTGCTCTCAACTGGAGTACGACAGATAAGGGTTGAAAATAAACAAAAGCTGAAATAAAAACACTCCATCAGTATAAAAACTGAGCATAACTATGTTACTTGAGGTGAGTCCATTACTGTGTGCTGCTTTTTAATGTAAGCTGTTCTCATTCATGTTTGTGCAGATTCTTTCCCAAAAGGTAAGAAATTCCCAATAAACCCGTTTTATGGTCATTTCAGTTTTAAGCGTGACCATAAACGGTCATTCCAGGACTGAAATGACATGAGAATTTTACAGTAATGTAAATGAGTTCTGCTTTGGCAGACAGTTGTGTTCCTCTTCCTACGAGACAGACGACAACATATGACCTTTTCCTCAGTCATCACGTCCAGTGTCAGATAACTAATTGGACGCTGGGACAGAGTGTGAGTTCATGTGGTGACTTTTCAGATGAATGTACTGCGCGTATATATGTTTTTGACAGGGTTTCCTGGATCTTACAGCTGGGTGTCTGGGAATCTGCGGGCCTTTGGGTGGAGTCCGACGCCCCCAAACTCTCCTCTGTCTCTGTGCCCGGGTCTGTTACGTCAGCTCCCTGGGAAAGACAAAAACAGAGAGGAAATACTGAGATGGAATGGGCAGTAAAAGTTCAAGAGACACACACGCAAAAAAACAGTTTAACGTCCTAGTAGCTGAGAACTTGTAGTATACTGGTGTTGTTTACAGGCAGTCAAAGAGAAATGTGACTAAAAAAAGGACACGTAAAAAAAGTGACAGGTCAAGAAAATACCTAAATATGGTCAATTACAACTAGGATAAATGGATATTGATTTTTCATTCTGTTTATTAATCGTTGGCTAAAACCTAATAAATGCAAACCTAATAAAAAAGAAAAAAAAAGCTGACTACACAAGAACGTCAAGTCCAGGTTCCCTGCTCTGTAAAGGTTTAGGGCTGCATTTCAGCCATTGATGTTTAAGACCTGATTTAAGTATTGAAAAGTTATGAAATCAAAAAAATTCAACATCTGAATAGATTCGATGTAACCGTGTTCTACATGTTGTTACTTAAAACATTTATAGTAAAGTGTTTAGTAATGAACACTGCCTCTGTGTTAGTGTGGTGGGAAATTTATTTAACAAATAAATGGACTCATTATCAATTGTTCAGTGACTGTCAACATGAGCAGATAAATTAATAATAAATTGAACACTGGATTTAAATGAAGAATGTTCAGATGTGAACAGCTTTGAACCGGACCCTGCAGACACTGCCTCATCACCACAGAACATGTGCAACTGTGACCGGAGAGTAAAGGTAAACAGCTGCAGTCAACACACACACACAGAATGTTTCAACAGAGCAGTAAAATGAGCCATGTGGAAAAAGTGAGAAAGAGGATGTGAAGACGTGACTGAAGATGAATTAATGCAGGGACTAGACGTGAAAACATCTGTAGCTGTAACCGAACCTCGGCGTCGTCCTCTTCATAGGCCTCGTTCCCGTCTCCGCTTCCCTGGTTACTTTCCTCTCCTTCTCCCATTCCTCCATCATCCTCCTCTTCATCGTCCTCCTCTTCATCCTCTTCTTCTTCCTCTTCCTCCTCATAGTCCTGCATTCACACAGAGTTGTTTTTTTTTAATCAATGTCTGAGTATTGTGTGTGTCTCGGTGTCATTTAGACTTTTTTTACCTGCTCCTCTTCCTCTTCCTCCTCTTCCTGCTCTTCGTCGCTCTCCGTGTCAGTGATTATGACGATGACGTCTTGTGACAGCCGGGAGGTGTCGCTCTGTGACAGGGCGACCTCTTGATCCAATGACATGGACTGAGATGCAGCTCCGTCTTCTCCTTCTTCCAGAGATGGAAACTCCTCAGTCTGACGACACAGCAGACAGAACATGGACGTTTTCTCCACTTTATTTTATGATGTGATTCTGCACTAATGCCTAACTGTTTTACATAAACATTTCATTAACTGCCAAATAAACAACACTGTTATGTTTATGCATTGGTTTGACACACTGATAAACGGTGCAATCAGCTTGTGATTTAAGAATTAGAACTAACTAGGCATGCACATAAAAAATACAACAGCCTGAAATCATTAGCAGTTTTAGGGTCAAAGACAAAAGAAGCTTTGTTGTTGCAAACAATTGCACGTAGTATAATCATTGCAAAGACCAACCTGGCTTTCTGCAGCATCCTGACTGTCTGTTGGCACCACGCTGTCAGCCTCAGCACTCTCCTCCTGCAGCATCTCCTCCTGTGGCGGAAACCTGACAGTTAGATCTGCCGCAACATGCTTCAGTGAAAATGTCTTTTATTCCCACGTCACACATCACCTCTGGACCCACTCTCTGTATGATGCGAAGCTTCTTGGGTATAGGAGCTCTGGAGGTGTCCTCCTGTGGTGCCTCGGTGTCAGTCACCATGGTGGAGGTGCTTTCCTCTTCTTCTCTGGGCCTCTTGGACATGGTGGAAGTTCCTGGTGTTGCTGAAACTTGAGATAAAAACAGAATAAAACGTATGACCAACATGAAGAAGATTCTTGTTTGGGCAAATATTTAGTAAGTTAAGAGCAAAAATATTTTTTCTGGGAATTGAAATAATGTCACATTTGATTCCATCTCCCCATCAGAACACACAGTTTCTCACCTGTGCCAAACACTGATGACGTGGATGAGGTCGAAGGCCATTCCACCTGTGAGCTGGGTGTCGCTTCAATGACCACAGGAGGTGGCTCCTGATTGGCTGGCTCTGTATGAGTCATGCTCTGCTGCTGCGTTGGCTGCACAAATGCGGTTGCTTGTGTCTGGGTCTGCTGAACGGTCAACATGGGGCCAGCCAAAGTCGTCTGAACGTTGGGACTGGCGGAGCGAACGGAGCCGCTGGCACTGCCGTAGACAGTCACGTGCTCCACCGGGGGGCCTTCAGTTGACTGCATGGCTGTAGAGTTGTTCAAAGAAATATGACAGGTTAAGAACAGTCACATGATGCTTAGAACATTTTAAAGGGCAATACTGAAGAGTTGTTGTCAGTCGTACCCTCCTGTGTCTCCACCTGTGTGGTGGGCATGACTGTTGCCGTGGGTGTAGGTGTCGGGACAGTCCCTGGTGTGATCATTGGCCTGATACTAGCTCTGGGAGTGGGCTTGTTCCCAGGATTGACAGGCTGTTTGCTGGCTGTCGGGGCTACAGGTGTTGGCTTAATGTTGGCTGTTGGAGGTTCAGAGGTACTGGCACTGAAACAAGAATATTATATTTTAAAACAAGAACTATGTAACAGAAGAAAACAGGTACTGTTTTAAAAGTGCAGAAACAAAATGATTACATTTATGAGAGCACATTCAGTCAACTTTCACCTGGACTGCAAGATTCTTACCTGCCCCTGTCTGCAGCTGGAGTTGTCTTCAGACTAATCTGCCTCTGTTCTGTGCTCCTCTGCTGCTCCTGGGTCTGAAAGAAAAGATTAAGGTTTTATTTTGCTTATCAATTTTTTTAGCAAGTACTTAGTACTTTTTTTATACAAATTGTAACAAACTTAGTTTAAAAAAAACAAACCACTCACCTTGCTTGGACCGGCCTCTGCTGGTTCATCTCTCTGCTCCTGTCTCTCCTGTTGACCTCTCAGGTCTCTCAGTTCTCTCTCTTGGCGACTCAAACGACCCTCATACTGTGACTTGAGGGCACTCACTCGAACCTCTAACTCCTCGCGCTGTTGCTTCAGCTCCTCGTTTTCCTTTTGGAGTTGCTCTTTGCTGCCTGGAGAAGAATTTGTTTGAGGTGAGATCAAGACTTAAGACGGATGTTGCTGTGAAAGATGTTGAGGAACGGTGGCCTACTCATGAGTTGGTTGATCTTCTGTTTGGCAAAAACAATAGCCTTTCTGGTCTTCTCCTCTTTCTCGGTCAGCTGCTGTCTCAGGGTGTCTTCCTGTGAGGTTTTGTCCTGTAACTCCTGTCTGACTCTGTTCAGCTCCGTCTGCAGCCTCATGGACAGTTCCTGGGCATTACATATGTCCGCCTCACGCTCTGTGACCACCTGCGGAAACGCAAACAGGGTTCAACGACTGTTATAACAGCTTTTAAATGAAAGCTGTCAGGTTGTGAAAGTTAACTCTAGTGTAGGACAAATCTAATGGTCGTCAGGTTTGACCTTGTTCACTTTCTCCAGCTGCCCTTCCAGCTCTTTGGTCTTGGCTTCTGCCTGACTGAGAGAATCTCTCAGGCTCTGAAGTTCCTGTGCTGAAGCCTGGCGTGCCTCCTCTTCTTGAGAAGGACCTGCTCTCGCCTCAGCTACCATCTGGAGAGAAATCAGGTTAAAGATGTGTTTTCTTGCTGTAAACATGCTTGGACTTTTCACATGTTCCAACACAGATTCTCCGAGTGCCAACCTTGTCGTGTTCCACCTTCAGCTCATCATACTGAGTCTTGTAGCGCCGTCCAATCTTCTTGACCTGGGTGATGGTTCGTATTTTCTCTTGGACTTCCCGGTTCTTTGTATCCAGTTCCTTTTTCATTGAATTTTTCTCCTCGGTTACTTTGTTCATATTGTCACGCAGATTCTGTATTTGAGTTTGCAAGGTTGTTGTTAAGTTGTTGGCCCTACAAAGAGAAATGCCAAAATGATCAACAAGGTTTGCTTGACAGAAATGGCAGAACAAACTAGTTACAATATTCAGTGTCTTTTACCTCGACACTTCAGCCTTCAGTTTGACACACTCTTCAGCCAGGTGTTGGATGCGTTTCAGATTTGCCTCCTTCTCAGAGTGCAGACGCTTGTATTCTTCTGGGTCTGAGTCCTTTTGTTGGGCCACCAAGTGCTACAAAACCAACAGGAAACTTTTAGAAAAAGACTGCCCTAAAGTTGTCCCTCAACACTTAAGCATTCACTTTTTAAAAGAACATATCACCTTGTTCAGTGGCAGTTTTATGGACTGACCTGTGTGCGAGCCTTCCAGCGCTTGTTATCCTCTTCCAGTATCTTCTTCTCTGCCTGCAGCATCCCACTCTTTTCACTCAGCTCAGTGTTGGCCTGCTGCAGCGGCAGGATGCTGGATTCCAGTTTTTGAACCTTGAAGTTGAAGTTAAAAAATTATCAATTTTATCAGGAATAATTAAGGATTTAAAAAAAAGAAACACCACCATCACCACAGTACTTTCTAGATTTGTTACCTTGGCTTGGGTTTGCTGCAGTTTCTGCTCCATCTTGTCCTTCTCTTCCCTCAGCATTTTGTTGGTCTCAATCAGGATACTCATTGTTTCCGTTTTCTTTATCAGTTCATCATGCTGAGTCAGGGTTTTTGCGGTCACCTTTTCAGTTAGTCATAAACGAGAATGCCATCGATGTTCACCAATGTGCAACACAGCACTTTGTTTAAAGGCAATAGAAAGTTGCAAACATTTTAAGGTGTAAGGTGATGTCATTTCATAGAATATAAACTTACATGTGTTTTTTCAGTGGCAGCATTCAAGCTAGCCTGCACCTCCTTCAGCTCCTGCTCCAGGTGCTCCACCCTCAGGCGATATCGCAAGGTCTCACCATGGGCTACCTCAAAACGAGACTCTGCCTGCTCCTTCTCCCGACGCACAAATCTGTGATGCAGGCCAGATGTTATGGATGTTTAAAATTTGATCACTCTTGAATAAGAAAGTGAAGAAAATGAGCACATGTAATATGAGATGAACTACCTGAGAATCTCCAGCAGTTGGTCCTGAGATTTGCCCTCTTCAGACAGAGAAATGTTCAATGTACTCTCACTGGCTGGTCTCTGCAGACTCTCAGCCATCTTGCTGCTCATCGACTGGATCTGCTCGTGCAGGAGAGCGTTCTGCCTCTGAAGCTCCTCGTGGCGTTCCTCCACATTTGACACTCTCTCCTACATGAGTAGAAATGTGTCAGTGATTTCAATCCAAGACATAAAAAAATAATCCACAGCAATCAATATCTGATGGTCATCGGCTTTACCAACCTTCAGGATCTTTTCCTGCTCCTCCCAGGAGATCCTGGCCTCCAGTAGCTCAGTGCTGACCCTTAGCGCTTTCTCTTCCAACTGGTGTTTGAACTCTGCCGCCTGCAGAGCCTGAGCTTTGGCAGCCTGCAGGGCCTCCACGTCCGCAGCATGCAGCATCAACTCGCGCTCATATTTCTCTTGTGCTTCTGCTGCCAGTTTAGCCTTTATTAAAATAAAAGCAAAAAAAAAAATCTTGTTTACTTGGACTAGACAAAATAAACACATCTGAAAATTACATTTAAGACCAATGTTACCGGTTCATACCTGCATCTCACAGTCTTGGACAACCTGCTGCTGTTGGTCATCAATCATCGCCATTTTCTGCAGCAGGGCCTTATGGTCAGCCTGGGCACTGCTCAAACTCGCACTTAGATCTTCTATCTGTTTAAAAAAAAAAGAGACATTATTTAAACATTTATACTTGGGCGAGACTTCATGCTTTTTTGATCGAAATATATGTTTAAAATATACCTGTCCCTCCAGTGAGGCCAGAGCTCTTCTATTCTGTTCTTCTAAAGTTTGGTTCTCACTCTCAGCCTCTAGAAGTCTTTCCTCCAGTCTTCGTTGCTGCTGCTCAGCTTCCTTCATTTGAGCTTCCATGGATGTGCGGACCTCCTCTGTAACCTGTTCACAGTTAGTATTAAAAAGGGAAACAAAAACATTTAAAGTGCTGCATTTCGTAAAGTTTCTCAACATCTGAAAATGAATTAAAATGTATTACACATAAAGTTTCTCAACATCTGAAAATGAATAAAAATACATTACACATTAACCCTTCTTAATTTGTGCCACATGTTTTTAAAGTAAATTCTCCAGTTATTTTTATAGAAACCACAGCTCAATTCATCCAGAGCAGGAACAATGGTGGGAAGTTTTTGCACCTGCTTCTCTTTATCCAGCGACTCCTCCAGGCTCTGAGCCATGGCTCTGTACTGATCCAAGTTGGAGGAGGCTTCTCTCAGGCTTTCTGCCAGCTCCTCTGCTCTGCTTTCAGCCGACCTCAGGCGGGCCTGTAGGTCCTCTCTGTCCTGATCCGAGCCCTGCAGACCTGCAACTAGAAGTCAGTGGTTGTGACTTAAGAGTTTCCACAAAAAAGTGCAGTTTATCATGTGCATGGCCCCCCCTTTTTTTTAACCTAAATTTAACTACAGAAAATAACTAGGAAAATGAGACATTTAAATGCACACTAGTTCATTTAATCATATTGTGTAGTTAATTTACATATTTGACATCTTATGTTATAGTACATGCCCACAAACCGACCTCTGTTTATGGGAGTGGAGGGGGAGCTCAGAGGATGACGTGCTTCACTGCCTCCC
>NC_024308.1:5485694-5522174 GCF_000523025.1 Cynoglossus semilaevis
GTCTTTGGTCTTCTGGTGTAGGGCCACCTGTGTCTCCAGCTGCCGCTTTGTCTCCATCAGTTGGATCTGTGGACAAGAAAACAAGAACACAGGGGGAAACCTGGACGTTTATATTTACCCTCAAAAATAGTTATATGCCTTTAAAGATGCCCCAGGTGAAAGGCTACATTCAAACGTCCTCTACATGAATCCAGTAATCTGTGCTTACGTCCTGGTTTCTGCTCAGCATGTGTCGCTGCTCAACTTCGTTCTCCAGCCTCTTCTGTAGTTGGGAAATCTCACGCTCCTGCTTCTCCAACTGGCTGGTGAGACGCTGACGTGTGTCCTTTTCTGAACGTTCAAGGGTGGCCTGCCGTGACAGGTAACATCAGTTAATGTGTGAACGTGTTGTGCATTAAAAGGATAGTAAGACAAAATAAAAAATACAAATAATAATGCAAGATGATCAAAGACAGTCACTTAAAGAACTTGGAATATTAAAATAATCTACTGCAATGATATAAAATACAGAAACAGTTTCTGAATGACTGAAAGACGACATTGTTAAATGTCACCTGTATTGACTGGAGGTTGCTCAACAGCAGGTTCTGGCTCTGCTGTTGACCCTGGATGGCTTCTTTCTCCTGATTCAGTTTGGACTCCACCAGCTTCAGCATATCCCTCTCTTTACGAAGGCTCTCAGCATATCCCCCCTCTCTTTACGAAGGCTCTCAGCATAGCCCTAAGACGTAAGAAGATATAGTTTCAGTTAAATTTTATTTATTCTTTTTTTTCAAATACAATGACCTCACGGCCGTTTCCCTCAGGCAACAGAAAAAACAACTAAGAAAACAGTGAAATAAAGGATGAACCTCAGCCATGGTGAGTTTCTCCTTGGCAGCTCTGAGATCTTCATTCAGCGTGTGGACAGTCTGCTCCTGCTTCTGTGCAGCAGCAATCATCTTCTGTTCTTTCTCTCTGAGGGAGGAAATCTCTTTCCTGTAGCCTTCAACATTGTCCTGCAGCATCTCATACCTGATGAGACGAAAATCAGATCTAGTCAGAATCATCTTGTTGCAATCAGTGACTTTTGGTTTTGCTTAAATATATACAGTATATAAATAGATAAATAATGATGACCCCTTAGATGGCATTGCTTTGTTCACACCTTTTGGAGGCAAACTCCAGCTGGGTGGTTATTTTAGCATTCTGGGAGCGGAGGTCAGACAGCTGCTCCTGAAATTTCTCGTTCTGTGCAGCCAGGGTCTTTTCACTCTCTGCTCTCTCCTTTTTATAATTGGAGAACACTTCCTGCAACTGAAGAGCCAACAATATTACTATTTTTAAAATAACATGACATCTGTGAAATGTTGGACTGAACATTGGCACAATTTCTTTTAAAAATATTTTTCATAGCAATATTTGCATCATTTGGATTTGTCACAAATAAAAACAGGTGTAAAACACATGCATCTTTTTGTCTTTCCGTTGCAGCAACAAACAGAAAGAATATTCTATCTTCATTTTATGATTAATCTGGATTAACAGTGATTAATCAGATTTTATTTAACTGAGTTAAGTCTAGATGTCTAAGTAAAGATATACTGACATCTAGTGGAATATTATGAAAAACAACATTTTCATCTTCAGCAAAAAAAAAAAATTTTTTTTGTTGTTCATATTTAAAAACAGTCTCACCTGTCTCAGTGCTGCCTTGGCCTCTACTGCCTCAGCAGACTCTGTCGCCATAGACACAAGAGCAGTGGGAGTTCCCGTAGTAGGAGTGGTTGCAGGTGAGCGTCGAGGTGTGGAGGTCAAGGAGAACTCATCAGGTGGTGGACCTTAAAAAACAAATTACCAGTAGTAAATAAAAAAATATAAAATATGCATTCATTCACATGTACATATTTGTGCACAGAGAAATACAAATAAACATATACTGTATACTGTATATACTTACAGACATAAATGTATATATATATTGACATCTATGAAGACATAAACACATACATTCATGAAAAGGCACTCATTTATTAAAATACATTTAAATTACTCTGAGTTCTTGTAGCAAATTATAAAAATGGCTTAGACCACCTGAATCAAAAACAAACATTTATCAAACGGAATATCATGTATTTTGTTATTCTGTAACTTTTGATTCATGCTTTACGTGTGTGTGTGTGTGTGTTACCCTGCTGAGGGAAGGTGACTCCAGTGGCCTGAGCCAGCAGCACACGGTACATGTCCCGCTGCCTCACGATGGACTCGGTCATTTTTATATGTTGGCTGCGTTGCTCCCTCAGGGACTCGATCTCACCCTGGGCTTTCTCCAAACACTGCTCTAGCTCACCATGCCTGTAACATTACAACAATGTAGTTGTAGTGTTTGGTCAGGAATGTTTAGACTTAATGAAAGGCTTTTACATTTTTTGTTAAAGGAAACCAATCATGACTAACTTGTCGTGTGTGGCTTCAAATTCTTCCTTCTCTTGGGAATCACTCAGTTCTCGAAGGGCCACCAGGAGACGTTGGTTCTGCTTCTGGAGCTCCTCCACACTGCGGAAGGTCACCAAGTGCTGGCTGATGACCTCTGAGGTGCTGCTGACGTCGGCCGAGCTCAGCTCCTCTTCATGGAGCACGTGGTTCCCACGGGCTTCCTCTAGTTCAACAAGAAGCACACGCACCTGTCAGGAAGGAAAAGAATCAACGTTTAAATAATTCACATGGACATAATCATGTGTCAACCTGTAGGAATAATGTCATGGCAACTTCTTGTCTTACACACAACAACTAAATGAAGAGATTTTGTAGCGGGACAAGGAAAGGAAATAATGAAAATATTAGTTAACTTAATACGTTAAATTTAGATTACATAAGAACATTAAAGTAGTTTTCCTATTGCACTAATTAAAATAATAAAACAACAAGAGAAAACCCACCTGCTGAGCCATGTCTCCCAGCTGTAGTTCACACCTTTGATTGTCTCTTTGTAGTACAGAGCAACGCTTGTTGGCTTCATCTGAGTCTTTCTGGAGTCGATGCACTTCCTGGGAGTTGCATTAATGTCCATGCAAAAACAAAATAAGGATTAATGAATGAAAATGCATAAAGTTTTAAATCAGAAGGGGTTGTGTTACAGTTGAGTTGTGCACCTTAACAGCCTGCTCCAGTTTGGCAGACAGGCTGGCCACTGACTTCTGCATGCGCTCATGTTCGTCCCTCTGTCGTTTGAGGATGGGAGCTTTGGTCTCCACCTCCTGCACTATGTCGTCCAGATACTTGTTGACTCGCTTGTTTTCCAGACGCTCCAACTGCAGCTGCTCCTGACTCTCCACATATGCAGTGTACAGCTGGAAAAAGATGTCGAAAATAATCCTCATAAGTATAAACACATTTAAAAAAAAACAAAATCCATTAGGAATGTTTTCCCAGATAACCAAAACAAGGTTTTTTGTGATTTGAATTTGAGCTGCACAAACCTCCGTTAGCTTCATGTCAGGTTTGATCTTGGACACAGCAGCTGCTGTTGGTGACATGGTTATTATTTGCTCTTCTGTCAACATGGATGTTGTGGCGAGAGGACCTGGACCAAAACACATGATCAATCAGTTCTGTCATCATTTAAAGATCATCCAACATTGTGGATACATAAAGCTGTTTGTAAAGTTTACTCCCCAGGCTGTAAAGAAACAAAAACGACCTTCAGACTAACTGACCTCTAAGTTTAGAACTGGACAGCAAATCGTTAGCATTGTCCAGCTCTTTCTCCAAAGCCTGGATCCTCTCCTTCAGTTCACCGACAGTCTTCTCTGTGGCTCCATCGATCTCTTGTAACTTCTCCTCCAGGGCCTTGTTGGCTGTAGGGGAGACAGAGAATCCAAACAGTAAAGTACTAAATAAAGAGTACGTCAATGTTACAAATACACAGTGTTTTGTGTGATTTCTCAAACACAGTATCAAACCTTCTCCAGCCTCCTTCAGAAGTGTATGCAGCTCCTCCACAGCCCTGTTCAGCTCCTCACTTTTAGACTCAGCATCTGCTGCTGCTCCCTGGAAGAACAAAAGTCAATGCCATTATAATATCTAATGTGTGTATGGTTTTCATACGTGCAGTTGTAATCATTATCAGATTGGACATAAAGCCATCGTTATGCTGTGATACCAAAATATGTTTAAGAATCGAGTCCAGTTGATTAATGTTCATGTCATATCATTGACAAAGCAATCAATGTTATTGATAAAAATATATAAACTTGAATATTTTGAAATCTCCACAGGTTTATCAGTGAAATTTGAATCAGTCACAGCAGCAAAGTGTTTGTTTGTGTACACACTTCCACATATATACATACCTTGTACAGGTTAGAAAGCTTAATATTTGCATTCAATTCATTCCTTAACTTTTGCTCCATGGTCGCATGTTGGTCCTTGGCCTAAATTGAGCAAATATGGAATTAACAATAAATAAATAAATAACAACAACAATTTAAAAAATGTTGAGGTAAAGCAGCAACAACGAAAAAAACTCTGCATACTTCTTTTAGTGTACTGATCATGTCCTCGTTCTGTTTCTGAAGGTTCTCATTTGAATTCTTCAAACTAGACACTTGGTCTTGAAGTCGGATTAACTGGGAAGAAGAGAAAAACATATTTACAAACACTAATGGTTGTAAGAAGCAACATAAGAGTTTAAATTAGGAGTGTACAGGAGTGTGATACAAACCACTTCATAGTGTCATTCTATTGACTTTAATTACTTAAATAATTGCATGACCTGCTACAGATGTGAAATAAAAATAATAAATAAAGAATAAATAAACCAAAGAATGTCAATTGTGAAATAAAAATAATAAATAAAGAATGAATGTCAACCAGAAGAGTCTTACCTCATCATCTTTATTTTCCAGGCTGCATTTCAACTCCAGGATCTCATTTCCTTTCTGTCTGGAGAGATTGAGCAGCTCCTCGCTCTTTGCCTTCAGCTCCTCATTCAGCCAAGAGATCTGACCATTTAGAAGCTCCTTCTCTTGTTCCATGCGTCGCTCTCTGTACTGTATTGACAAATGATGGAACATTTTTTTAAGAAACTACTTCAAAACCCAACAGCTAAAGCAGATGATGAAACTGTGATAACACTGGGACTGACTTTGATGTTAACTTCTGCCACCTCCAGCTCGTCCAGCTTCATCTTAAGAGTCATCTTAGAAGTGCTGACCTCCACCAACTTATCATTAAGCTGTCGGAGATCAACTGATGAAAAATTTAAAAAAAGAGTCAATTGTCTTTATCAAAGTTTGCATAAAGAAAAAATAAAGAAAACTACTTTGTTACATCTACTTCAGCCAGTACCATTGGCATGCTCTACTTCCAAGGATCTCCTCTCAAGAATTCGCACCAGATCTCGTTTTTCTGCCTCCAGCTCCTCTTTGGCTTTGGACAACAGGGTCTGAGAAGCATGAAATAATGATGTTGACTCCTGAGGCAGTGATATAAGGTGCAAGGGAACTTTGAACTTGAAATTAAATACAATTTGAACTTTAATAATAGATTCATCTTCATCAAATTTCACTTTTGCACATTGCTGTGAATTTTGCATAATTTACCCTAAATGGAATACATGTACATATTATGAGCAATAACATGACAAATGTGTGACAGTGACCACCAGTGTCTCTGCTTCTTTTACCTGCTCTGCAGACAGCCTCTCTTGGACAGATTCATATTCCCTGTTTTTCTCACGCACATTTTTAATTTCAGCCTCTGAAAAACAAACAGCCCAAATATTTAAGCATGATAATCCAACCCACACATGCCCAAAAGGGTAAGTTCAGTTATATAGTTTGAATACATTTAGTCTCACCAAGCTTGGTAAACTCTTCTTTAAGTTTAGAATGTTCTTGGGTCTGGGACAAAAACTCTTCCTGGCTCCGGGAAAGTTGTTGTACTTTTTCGAAGAACTGTTGTTCTGTATGTGAAAGGACACAAAACAGATGTGTTTAAAGTTACTTTTGACTTGCAAACAGACTGTACAAAAAAACAAAACGAAAGATTTGCATTTGCTATCAAATACAGTAGAAGAGACGTGTGCTCAGACACCAAGAGAAAAAAAAACTCAGCTATTCCATATAAAAAGCATACGGTATATAATAACAATACAGAAGAAACGTTGACATAATTATTTATTTTATGGCCATTTAAAACTATACGTACAAGTTGTTAAAGAAATTAAGTTATTTAAAACCAAATTCTGTCTGATTTCCTACTCATGGTGCTTATGAATTAAATTGGAGGGTCAAAAAATACACAGACAGACAGACAGTTATGTCGGAGCTAAGGCTGAATTCTGCTACATGGGTTTGTAGGGTTTTGTGGCTACATGAGTTACATGAGTTATTTGGGATGTGACGATAAGTTATACTACATTTCTGCTAACTAATACTGATGATTTATATGGCCATTATGGTGGTTATTAGGATGTGGATTAACTCAAGTAGGACGCCACTGAAGGCCTAGATGTCAAATACACTGTACGCCGTTTAGGTTTAAGTAACTTTAATTTTAACGAACCCGATAGAACTTACTATGAATCTTTTGAAAATATAAATTGACGCACAAATCAACAAGAAACGTAAAACACGCGTGTGCGCTTCGAGATGTTTTGAACTAAAACTTTGCTGTTTAGCAACATGCTTCCATAGGTCAGTCAAACACTTTAGCATCGTAAACTGCGATAATAAAGACGTTAGCTTACCGCTGTCGACACGAAACTGCTCCTGGTGCGCCTTTAACGAGTCGATCTCATACTGGAGATCTGACAGAATCCTCTCGAGTTTATTTTGGGCCGCTTTTGGAAGCTTGGATAACTCTGAAGCCTCCACCTCTTGCAGCAACAATGCCGCCATGTTTTCCAACCTTACTTCGAACATGCGCAGAGGCGGATATGAAAAATAAACGCTACTGGTGCATCATGGGAAATGTATTTTTCTTCGATGATAGCTTCAAATACGCGGTTAAACCGTTCACCAACAGCGGAAGCCGCATCGTCAACGTGAAGTTTATGCTGCGTCTTACAGCAGGGGCCAAGCTTTTTATGATTACGCTCAAATGAGTATTACTGCTAAAATATTTGATTGTTTAAGATCTCTGGACAGAAGATGATGTAAAGCCTTTGTAGCAGGTATGACTGTTCACGTACGCTTTAAGCTTTTGTAGGTGTCCTCTAAGGAGGCTTTTCATGTAGTATTATGTGTTTGTTGTTTTCCTTGTGTATTTTAAGTACATATTGCAAATTGCATTTTGAAATGTGATATCTGAGTCGCCACCAGGGTGCGCTGTGACACCGTTTTCTTTACGACCGCACACAGCCTTAGTCTCTGGAACATACCGCGTTAGTCTACTGTATTTTTTATTCAAAAAGTTTTGAGTGTTGAAAACATTTATTCATTTATTACATTTTCGACAAATGACAAAAATAATTATGGCTAAACGACAGAAACATTGAATCTACCAAATTTTAATTTAAATGTGTTTAGTTATTAGATATCCTTACTCACTAGTTCGTTCTGTTTACGCGTTTCAAGTGCTGTGTAGTACAGAAGAAGTTTAGTAACTCTTACGTCCGACATACTGATATAGTTCCTGTGTTACAGTACATTTTAAATAACATTATAAAACATAATAAATTAATTACACTGCCTATGTTTAAAAAAAATCGGTAACATAAGTAATTTATGATGAACATGAAGTGATCTTAACAAGTTGAGGCGTTCACTTACAGTTCGACGTTCTTTAAAAACGATCCGTTGATTTGCCGTAAAAAGAACAAATGTAAATGGTTTAAAAGTTTTGACGAATTTCTATTGATTTTTAAAAATTACTTTTCATTGTAATTAATTTAACTGTTTTAAATAAAATGTCATTTTAACTCTTACCCTTGTTTTATATTTAACTTTGTACTCTGTTTTTTGTCAGTATTTTTTATCTTATAAAATACATATTAAATATAAAAAAAAATATTCATAAAGGTATTATTAAATTTGTTTTATTCTGTCTGTTTATTTTTTAACTTTTCAAATGTGTACGAAAAGGACTGCATTAAAAAGTTTTAAAAAAGTAAGTTAAATTAAAGAAACGTGTTATGTTAAAGAGGCTCTGTTAAAATATAATAAAAGAAAACATTCTTTGCAGCACAGATTAGTTAATATGTTTAAAGGGGTTTAAAGTAAAAATTAAAGTAATTATTGTTTATAATTTTATTACATAAAGTGTTTGTTTTTTGTAAAAAAAATCTATCTGATTGATTATTAAAAATGACATGTATAAAACCAACATGTCCTTATTTTGATAGTAAACGTTTTGACAAAACTTCATTTTTTTCCCCCCAACAAATTACAATCTTAAAAACGTTAACTAATACCCAGCGGGCTTTAAATGCTTCTACAATTTCAATTTCACCCACATCCTAACGCTGCCCCTCGTGATCTATGCCTGAAAGGTATTCAGACTCTGTCTGGACCAGTTTTGAAAGATACATCAGTGCTTTATTGATTAATAACCAAGGAGATGCTTCTGGGAGACAAAAGACTTGACGTACACCAGAAATGCTTCAGGTTGGCTTCAGGCAGTGCAGATATTTTTTTAAGACTAAGCTGTCAGGGCCGGATAACAAAATGTATAACCTATGGCAACACTGCTGTGCAAAGCTCTTAATCGGCAGCATTAGTTGTCGGGAAACCCCGAAGCATGGACACTGAAATCAGGGTAGATGAGGCGCGATTCATCCTAACAAATGATTCCCAAATTAAAGTTTTCAACAACACCGAGCACTCGCAGCAGCAATTTGTCTTTTATGTTGTGTCAAGAGTTGTGATTGAGACATTTTCCTCAGTTTGTACGCCCACAGCTTTGTTTTGCCCTTACTACCACTGATCCATTGCCTTCCTTTTTCTCTGCTCCTTCACCTGTTATTTCAGTGTTTAGGTAACAACAAAGTGCTATCCTGTGTTTATATAGTGGCTCCATTATAGCCCTCCCTGTCATAGAACTTTGTTTTTCCAAACACCCACTAATCTCATCAGGAGTTACAATTACATCACAAACTTATCACTGAAAACGGTGAGTCACAAGGGGACTTACAAACATCCAGAGAGAGTGACCGAAACAAAGTCTGATTTACGACGACAGTCGGTGGACGTCCGCATCCAGTGTCCATATTTGGCCACGTGGGGCCATGGGCCTCAGAGCGGGTCTCTTCCCTGTGTCTTAACATCACATGACATCAGGGTTTTTTTTTGTGTGGGTGAAGTAGAGCGTGCAGGAGAGCAAACACAAAAAGGTTGAAAGACTTGCAATTAGCAAAGTAGTAGAGAATGAAAACATCAGAAGTGGGGGCGAGATCAGCTGGTCATCTGAGGGGTAAACACGGAGGTAAACATTTATTCAAGGCAGGCAGTGAGTCAAAGAGTGACTTTAGTAGGTTTCATCTTTGCCTACCTTGTACGCAGTTAAAGTGATGTTTGGTGTTTTATACTGAAAAGTTATACAAACCTGCCTTTGAGAGTTTGTATTTTAACGGCGTATGGAAGTAGTGAAGTAGTACCCTTGTACTTGTGTAGGTGTTTACTGTGACCTTAGACAACATCTGTGCTGTGCCTCTTCACTCAACCTTGTCTCTGATTCTCAGTGGCTTCTGTTACTCTCTGTGAACCCTGGTCCCCATTGGAATAATGCCACATATTCCGTACTGTACATGGCTGGAGCTCAGAGGCATGTTCCATTGCACAGGCTGGTGAGAACCTTGCGTGCCGGCGGCAGCACGCGTGCACTATCTGAAGGAGTTTTTTGTACCTGCCTGTCACTTTTTCATATCGGGCTGTAACCTGGGTCATGTTTGGGCACCTCGGGAAAAAAACTTTCACTGTTGAAAAGATTCTTGTGGGAGGTCTCCAAATATTTTTTTGATAAACCTTAGACACGCTACCATGAAAATAAGGTGTTGCCTGCTAGAGGCTATGGAGGCTATGCCAGATGCGGCACCGTGGAAACACAAACACGTATGTCCTCGGAGAAATATCTCTTAGCGTGTTAAAGTTCATTAGCTCTTGAATGTAGATTAATTAGAAGCAAAGAGCGCCTTTGCCGACAAAATGTCAGAAATTATTGGAGCCTTTTATATCGAACAATGTAGCAGTCACCTTGATGTCAATTTTTGGAAATTGCATTTGGGAATCCATAAAGCTGGCAGGCTGTGGATGACATTATTTCATTCAAGAGTCAGATTAAGATGATTATAACCCGCGTTTTATTGTGGAGCTAAAAAAGGTGTAAATGCACGCCGTCTACCATTTCGCTGAGGGCGATGCTGTATTTTTAAAACACCCGTGCTGGGCGTACACCTTGCGTGCACAGACTCCAAAGATAGAAATGTTTGTTGGAAATGTTTTTGTTGCTAAGATCTGACTCATAAGATTGCTACACAATTTCAGCATTTACTGTAGACCAAATGTAAATAATAGTTATAATAATAACACATTTAAGATTTCACTATATTATTATATTTTTATTGTTGTAGTGATTTTACCACATTAGCATCCAATAGTTGATAATAACTAGTGTGGGACCAGGTCTTTGTATACTTCAACAGGAGGAGTATTTATATTGATGAGATACAGCATTTAATACGAACATGGAAACTGTGCAACAACACTGGTGCACACACTTTAAAAATCTAATTTTCTAGTAGTTGTGATACATTGTCATCTAGGAGGAGATGATAGAAAAAAGATTTTAAAATTGTCCTAATTTCACACACAAAAAACTAAATGTGATTTTTTTTTCAGAAGATGGCTCTATGAAGTTTTTTTGTAATGTGGCAGTTGTGTAGAAGTTTTTTTTAATAAAGTAAAAAAAAGTAAATTCAAACAAATAATATACAAATGCTCATATGTACTAATAGAGTAATTTGTTGTAAAATTAAAAAAATAGATTTGGGAGTAATTTGTTGTAAAATTAAAAAAAAACAGATTTAGGTTTTGCCTCTTCATTTTATTGTTGGTTTACCCTAAATTTGAGGATGTCTTGCTGTTTTGTGTTTTCACTGTCTGTTCCAGACAAATCAAAGTCACCGTCAAACCCGTGTTTTCTGTAGCCCTGCAGAAGGTTGTGTGGGAATGTGTTTGTGCCATTTCAACAGAAGTGAGGCGTCCTAATTTAATTCCCAACACAGCAAACTGTGGCTTTCAGAGCTGTGAGTCGTATCAGTCATCTTTTGTGTTGTGGTTTTGGCAGCTTGCTAAGGTCATAAGGGAGTCAGGCCGTTACTGACGGAGGAACGGTAGGTTTAACATGCTTCAGGAGGAGGGAAGAGTGAAGTCTCACCCGGCGTTGGGTCGTTTTCATCTCTTCCTGCGTCTGTTTTAAATACTACAATACATTCTAAAATCTTTGGTTGTTTGTTTCTGTATTTTATCAGTGAAATATCCCTATGTTTTGAGGGACTTCGGCTGTAATTTAATTTCACTTGTGGCCCAAGAAAATTCTGTAATAAAATCTTTGGTTGTATCTTAGACTTAAGACTATCTTAGACTTTTTAAGTCTACCTCCTCCAGGAAACAATAATAAAACAACACTCTTTACACAAGTCCAGAGACACAAAAAAATACAGTAGTTATTGAAGATAAATGACAAGTATTTCTTATGGGATCATTAAATAAATAAATGACAAAACACCTTTAAGAGATGTTTATTTTTGACAACATTTATACTAGTGTCTTAAACTTTTAATTCATAAAAATCCTGAACATTATTTGAATCCAATAAGGACTGATTAACACTGAATGAGATAAAAATAATTATACCATCATCTCTGTTTTTAAACATAAACTCTGAAAATCTATAAACAATTTAAGCGAGTAACGCTTGTTGAAAAAACAGCTTATAATAGTGTGTTGTTGGTTTTTTTTCTCAGCTATAACATCTGCCTCATCACATTGGCTCATGTAGCTGCGTTAAAAAGAGCAGCTGGAAAATGTGTTTACAGAAAGTGTTTCCTCCTCGTGAGTACTTTGGCCTTTCTATCCTTAAGCACCTGTCAGCTGTGTGAGGGTTTTTTATTTTTTTCGGTTTAATAAAAAAAAAAAACAGCTGCGTATCTGGACTGTACTGTATTTCTAATGAATCACGTCAGGGTGTGGTTCTCTGTACGCACCTTGTCATGATAAATAACTTGTATAACAGATCAGTCCAGACACAAAAACCAAGTAGAGAAAATCATTTTGTAACTGCATTTAAAAACATTTTAAAAAATCCAAATAAAACTTTTTGTTTCTCCACTGTATCATTTAACTGAATTAGGGATTTCTTTGGTGCTTTGTTTTGGTTTTTAACTTTTTTTTTTAAAGATGAAAAACACTAAAAGATCTTTCAGTAGGAGAACTCGTGACTCTTCTATCTGCACACCATCATATAAATATATTTTCTTACATTTATGGCCTATCCAAAAGAGCTTCCTGTGTTCCTCCTCGTTTCACTCTACTTCATTTTCTTCTTCACCCTCCATGTCAGGAACTTCTTTCTCAGGTAACAGGCCATAGCTGTTGAGGAAAGCCTCGACGTCAGTGGCAAAAAACTCCTCACTCAGGTGCTGTGTGCAGGCCAGGAAGTTTCCCAGAAGCTCTCCAGCCTTGTACACCAGCAGCGTAGGCAGGACTTCGTCTCGGAACCGCTCCGCAGCACCGGACGTGACTGCATTAATCCTGCAGAACTTCACAGTGGGGTACTCGGACACCAGGCAGTCGAGGCAGTTGTTCAGCTCCTCGCAGCCTTTGACTCCAATTTTGTAGATGTGTACAACCACCACGGTGCTGTGATGCTCCTTCTCGATGACCTCCAGGAAGGCCTCGCCACTGTCCAGGTCATGAACACCTTCAAATTTGGGCCCAAAGCTGAGCTTCTCGTGCATCTCCTGCATGCACCGCCGCCTGTACTTCTTCAGGCAGCCTTCATCGTCCTCTTTGAGCAGTTCGTACTCTTGGACGCTTATCTGAAAGATCAAAATGATGATGGAGTATGATAATGGAACACAGTGTTCTTGATAATCAGACAGGAAACACCACAGCTGGTTTCAAACTGAACTTCTCTCCAGTTACACAAAGCAGCTCCAATGTGAGTCAATTCAGACATGTCATCTTTCCCCCTGAACTTCTCTCCAGTTACACAAAGCATCTCCAATGTGAGTCATCTTTCACTTTTTGTCTTTACCTTCTGTGCTGTATTGTGTATTATTTTAAATCTATGATTTTACAGTATTTTATTACAATGTACCAAAGACAAATATGTTGTACTTGTACTTGCTTGTTTATGTATTAGGCAATAAACACCAAAGAAAAGAATCCCAGCATCGACAGCCTCCAGTTCACCCTCCTGTCTGTTCAGTGTTCAGTGAACTCTACGTCTGTGTCGGTCTCACTAACACCTGATGAACCTTTCCTTTCAATTGAATGATTCTGTCAAACCTCCACCATGACAACCATCGTCAAACAAATAGTTTACTTTACTGAAGAAGCTCATTGATTGACAAAGAACTCAGAATTCAAAAACAACATTTTCCCTTGAAAATATAAAGGGTGTTTGCTGTAAGTTGTACCTTGCGGTTGAGGTTTCCTCTGGAATCATCTCCGGTCTTGTTGGGTGATGACATCTGTCTGAGTAGTTCTTTTTTTGCCGATGGCAAATTGTCTTGGTCCATACTTTCTAGTTTGAACTTCCTCCAGTCATTTATGACTCCCTTTGGACCTATTGAGAAACCAGGTTTTGATTTTTTTGTTGTCATTTATTTGCACAGCACCTCCACACCTGTTGAAATTTGCTCAATGTTTCACTTTCGAACCCTGAAGCAGTAACACGTGAGTGACTGATTGGGAGCTGATTGATAGCTCAGCTGAAAAAAAGTCATTAGTTGATCCTGTGTCCTGTTTAAGGACTTTATAATTGGAGGATTAAAGCGTCTTCTCAACTTTCTAGGAAGTTCTCTAATTGCCCCAGCGTTATATAATAAAAAGATTAGGGCACCAGGTGAACAAAGCTCCACAGATCAGTACTAGCTCCCCTTTGGTCCTCTTGATCTGTTCAGAGCCAATTGCCCTGTGCTCAGTATATCTGATTCCACTCAGAGAAGCAGTTTGCCAACATTTCCCAGCTTCAATCAATCGACAATTATGAATCACTTTCACATGACAAACAAGCAGAAACTAGACGTGGTTACGGTACTGCCTTGACTCACCCGTGTGGGTCACAGTCTCCTCCATATCCATCAGTTTGTCAGACATGTTAAGGGTTTGTAACCTGTTAGGAAAAAAACAAAATTTGAAATGATTACTCCATCAGATGTTCGTTTCTCATACAACCACCATCGCTCTGGTACAGAGTGAAAATCTCTGCACACTGACAGGAACCATGGGTACCACGTCTGGATGGTAGATCTCATTACAATAATGCATTCTAAGGAGATTATTGACATTATTGCAAAACATCTGTGTTTTTAGTTATCACACAGTCAAAACAATTCATTCCATCCCGTCCTTCAAACTGAATTCATTTGATTTGCTGACAGAACACAGGTCTGTAAAACTGGGGTGTTTGTATGGATGAATCAGACGGAGAATATTGTGATCTCACGCCGCCTTGTAATGTCTTTATCGCTGTAAAGACCCCGACTGTAGAGTGAGCCAGCGTGACGTAGACGGTGCTAACATTTGAGTGGATTAATTAGCCTGTAGTCTAAGTCTTTCTTCCACGGCAGCAGTGGTGATGCTGATCTGGTCTGATGATCTGTGTGGCCTCCATAACCCTAACGTCCACCACTGGAGCGTTGTGCTCATGCATTGTAGTGTGAGTAAATAGGAGATATAAATATTTTGTTATCCATGTGTGATCCAGACACGGATAATAAACTCCTGAACAGCTGACTCTCACTGAGACCCAGACACATGACTCGGTTCAGCGGTGAAAGAAAGGCACCTTTGTTTGTTTGCGTGCAACACAGTTTCAACAAAGTTGAAAACATTTACATTACATTATATTATTATCTAATATAATAAATGAAAAGTTAGTACAAGCTACAGAACTATTAGTACACAGTATTAGTACAATATTAGTATAAAGTATGTATATATTTACAAAGGACAACTAAAACTAAAAAACTAAAACGTCTTCTTTTACATATGCAAAACAGAAGCCTGACACTGTTTTTTTTTTAATACTGGTGCAAAAAAAAACAAAACGTAAATAATGGAATCTACAGGTTACTGAAGCAGTAGGAACACATCACCTACCTCCCACAGTTAAGTCTTCCTCTTGTGTCTGTAACTAGCGTCGCTCCGGTCAGTTCTGAGCCCACTGTTGCTGGCTGCTGTGTGTTTCTGCGTGCATGCGTGCGTCTTTTACAGCCAATGAGACTCAGCCCTAATGGAGATTTCAAAAAAGACCCCGTGCACCAAACAGAAATAGAGCGTAGATCCTAAGAGGATTTCACTGCAGGAATTAGAAGCCTCTGCTTGATGAAGGCCTGACAACACACAACAAAGAGAGAGAGAGAGAGAGAGGGGAGAGAGAGAGAGAGAGATATATATATATATATGTGTATATATATATATATATATATATATTAAACACAATGTACATATGTATATTAAAAATACCTCAGGGAGCACGAACCCCTAACGTGTAATTCTCAACCTTCATATTGATGAAATATATATATGATATATTCTGATTAAAGGTCAGCTGGGGTTAAAGGAACACTGAATTAGATTTAGCAACATCTAGTGGTGATGTTGTGGTTGAAGAGTCCTCACTATGACATGGCTGTTCAAGCATGATGTTGAGCACATGGTAGACTTCAGTAACATAGAAACACACAGAGTATTTCAAATACTGCAGTATTAGATTAGTATTATATATCTACTCTACTCGAGTCCAAATGTGATGGTCCTGTATTATGGCCTCCACAGCGTAGACCAACCGTAAATACAAAAAAGTGTCTTATTCTGGAATAAAAAAATTGTAATTTCAGGTGAATTCATAAGAGAACTGACAAATATTTGGATCATTTAATTTTTGCCACATCCAACCCTGACAAATATTTGGATCATTTAATTTTGCCACTTGTGACATCCAACTCAAGGACCCATACGACCCGTACGTTTCCTACTGTGTGCACAGTCATACTGTGTACAGTTACATAAGCAGTCACACATTATTCCTGTGACAGCTCATGGACCTATGTTAGACTTCTGTCCTTCGTCCTGGTGTCTGTGTCCTGCAGTTATTGGCTTAATGGATTAGTGAGCCTGTTATTCTGCCAGAGACTGTCACCGCTTTGTCACATGGTGTTTCATTATTCCCTATCCCTCAATAACCAGAAAGGTCTTTAAGTGGAATACTGCACCATATTTAGCACCGTCTAAATTTGTCTGTCAGCATCAGCTTTGGTTCTATCCATCTATCCATCCATCTCTCCGTCCGTCCGTCCACCCACCCATCTGGACACTGCTTAAAAAGGACTGTAAAAAACAAAAAACAAAAACACATTGACTCATTTTCGCTTTAGAGGACTGTCTAACCAAAGCAACATCAAACATGATAGGACTGAATGCATTTGTTACAAAAATGCATGTGTTATGACTGGAGGATACATAAAATTTCCTTAAAATCCCAAAGCATGACAAACATTTGCACGGTGGACAGTTTGGATTATTACATGAGAAGAGAACTGTATGCATCATGAAGTTCCAGTCCAGTCAAAGCCACAGATCATTGGATCACTTTCCATAACCGGTTTGGACCGGATCAGACCTAGAGCTCAGCAGTCAGCCACCTTCATGACACCTCAGTCACCTTAGTGAGAGGATTTCTTAGTAAATACATTTTCAATGTGCACACTTTGATCGTTGAGGCCACACTGTACTGTACAGACTAGACCAACTGTATACTGTGTTAGAAAAAAGTATTCCTGAAGACTTGGTTCGTGCATGAGAGGAACATTTGTAGGATGAAACACGGCTAAAGATGAATGCACACCGCAAAGTGACTGTTCACTCAGTCGACTTTGTAGCATGTGTTTACCTGTCTACTACTTGCGTCACCATTTTTACTTTGTCCTTAAGTAAAAATCCTAATTAAAGCATAAAAGACCAAAGACGAGTGTTGCACCGGTTGACTCTCCAAAACCGCTGTGTCTGTGCTTGGTCTACAAACCTGCATTTACGTCTAGCACTGTGTCCCTTGCAGGGTCGGGAGTGTGCGAAAAGTGACCGCAAACCCAAAGTTAAAGCATCGGTTACCACTCTAAAAAAAAAGCACACACATTTTTTTTGCCTTAAAGGTGATTGTAGATGTGTGTGTGTGATAAAGTGAAAATGTGTGTATGCGCACGTCATCGTCTGTCTAGGTGGTAAGTATTTAGACGCACAGTATAATTTTTTTCGTGTCAACCCCATGCAGCAATGACGTACTTCGACGTGAAACCTTTAGTGTAGAGTTACCACTTTTCTGAAAGCCTGCAATTACAAGCAGACAAAGCTTTCCATACATTCAAGTTGAGGGCTGTGAAAAATGTGCTTCTTTCTTTTTGGACGCTCATATTAATCACATAGAAGAACATCAAAATCAAGTGAGGAATGTAAATCTCATGTACAACCATGTTACCTGTGTGGGATGACGTGTTTTACAAGTGATTGATCTGCCATGTGCTGCACCGGGGCTACAACATGCGAGTCCTGATTACACCTCATATCCTTCAGGAGACTCAGTCGCGTGCATTCCTTAGATAAACTGATAGTCTTGGGAGCAGCTAAAAGCAGGTAGTGGATGTGCCCGTGGCTAATAGTCATGAAGCTAATAAGTGTAATTGGTGATGAACACTGTTAATGTGGAGCAGTGTCCACAGCGGCCTTATCTGAAACCTGCAGCTATCATTCCAGTGTCAAGTGCGACATAGGTATAATTTTTTCGGATTAACACCAATGTCAGGTTCTTCCCTCTTTTTTCCTACACCTGTCATGACCTGATTGACAGAGTGATGAATGCTGATACTAAAAGACACAGCTGCGAGGCAAACTCTTATTATAACAAACGTCAAAGCAGTTTATTTTACCAACCAGAGCTGACAGCCCAACTGAAGGTAATTTATATAAAAATTCTTTGCAGTCCTTTTTGTACAAACTGACAACCCTACTTCCGCAGACTTTCAAGTGGTCATTTGACTGTGTTTGTATTCATGTTGTTCCCTTAAAGTGTTTTTTTTTTTTTGATAATGAAGAGTGGACCCAAAACAAGGCAGCCGCTCTCATCATCTCTATGATCATCTCTAACACACTTGTGTTTCAATATCGTTGGCTGCTGAAAAGTTTAAATATTTAAACCCAGCGATCTTAAATCTTAATTGTTTCATATCTGCAGATAAACTCATCACTACATTGGAAAAACCTTAGGATGATGAGCTCTTCAAAAGCTTTCTCTTTGCTAGCTAAAAAAAATATTCTTGCACATTTTTCAATCCATCTGTAGCGTAGCTAGCACACATGGCTTGAAGGGATAATTTGTCATAATTACCATTTACGTAAATGTTGCTGACAACCTTTTTATCTGCCCCTCACTATACCAGTGATTTATAGTCCATCTGGAGAAAGGGATGGAACTCCTTTGTATTAGGTATTCAGCAGTTAACTCACGCATAGACAGAAATGTTGACGGCGACGTGTGCTCTGCTGCTCTGCACTACCATCAGTTAGAGTTCTGCTAAGTTCTGCTTAAAATTGTACTGATGTGCGCACACACGGAATTTAGTCTAAATAACTAATTAATGCAGATGTTTAATGTAAACACACAATGAAGGAACACATGCTACGTAAACATCAAAAGCTTCTGCACTACACTTTTGCAGAAACTTGGAGGTTCGTGTCCCTGCTTTTCCCACATCGTTCTGTTCCTGCAGCCAAAGAGGCTTCCACTGCTCCCTCTCAATCAACAAATATAATTTAAAAAACGTCAATAGTCTAGACAGTATATTTTATCCTTATACTACCTTATTGTTTCAGAGAATTGTGTAATAATTAATTAAAAAAAGAAAATATATCAATGAAAGATTTCCCTGCCTTTTCTTGAGCAAATTTCTAAAAGATCCTCATTTCACCAGCTTACACCAAGGACATGGTCCAGCTAGAGATGATGAAAGCCTTTAGTTCGTTCTACAGGTGAAATATCTCAGCTCAGAGCCCCAGGTTTAACACCTGTCTCTCCTGACTTACTGGTCAAGCCAAGTGTAACTTATAAATTACTGGGCTCTCTTAATGCACTATCAAATAAACCACTTCATCTAGTTGATATATAATAAAGCTAATGATAATGCAGGAGTAATGGTGCAATTACAATTATACCTAATTACTGCAGAAAATGGCTACGCTGAGGATCCTCAGCATATCCTGGGGAAATGAAGCCAATCCCAGCTGACACTGGGCGAGAGGTAGGGTGGGAAAAAGTGGCCTGCCTATTGCAATGTTACGTTTTTGCATGAGTTGCTCCAGGGTAACATGCTTACAATAATAAAGGGAGGGATGACCGAGAACAGTCCCTTTTGGGACCCGACAAAAGAGAGAAATATGGGAGGAGGAGAAAGCAACTTCAAGCAGAACAGAGCAGGATCTGCTACACAGACGTGGGACGAAACGGTCCACAGCCACAAGACTGGTGGCCATCATTTTTCGCAATGCTTACGAAGAGCTTGTGCGCTGAGCTGAGGCATCCCACAGTCCAGGCCTGTACCGGCTACGACCAATATTCAATGGTAAGATTTTTTTTTTTTTAGTGATGAAAAAAGCAGTTTTTGAGATTGGGCCTGTTGTTAAGACCAGGGCCTTAAGACAGAGTATGAGGAACCAGGTCAAGGTACGCTGTGGTAAATACTTGAAATTTATATTTTTATCCTGACAACGGTGAGCCGGACGCCTAAAGGTTTTTTTTTTTTTTTTTAATTTTTCAAGACACTATTTGTATGTTTGTGTTATAAACAAAAGGTTCTCTGACCTTAAGAACTGAAGCTACTGTTAAAAAAATCACCGCAGTCAAAACAAGGGTCAGTAAATTTCCTTTGTCCCTTGGTTCAAATTCATCATCACAACAATCAGAACATTGAGAAATCCAAGAAATTCACTGGACGATAGTGATTTCAGAAAAATGTATTGTGGTTTATTGTGACTCTTACACCTTTGACCCATTTCTTGCCTACATGTCTGTAACTGTTGTGACATATTAGTATCCAACGGTTCAGGGGACAAAAGTTTAAGCATTAAGGTGGCATTAGGGTTTGGGCCAGAGAACTCTTCATACTATTTCATCGAGTGTCTTCATAAGTACAGAAGGACCAGTGTATTGAATGTGTGTGTGTTTAGTTCTATTGCACAACTTTAGAAGTGGTCCAGCAAGTTCTGCGTAAGCGATTGTTTGGAGGGAGTGACGAGGCCGAAGCTACACAACCCAGATCGTGCCACTGTTGCTGTGAAGACCCATTCATAAATATTAGTCATCCCTCAGAAACGTTGTTGCTTCTCTTTTGTAGCTGACCCACCCACTCAGCAGTTTCATGTTCTGAAGGAAAACGTGATGCAAGCTGAAAAGCATTCTAAGAGTAGTGGCCAATGTGTTGCTTAAGCTGCCACTGGGAGGAGCTGCAGGAGCACAGAGGAGACTTAGTGCAGTTAGTCCAACCAGCAAAAGGCAAGCTGCTGAACAGATGGAGGATGAGGAAATTTACAGATGTCTGTTCGGAGCTAGAAAAATCCTGATTCTTAACAAATACTTGAACGTCACTATATAATCTAATGACGTGTCACTCTTCCGAAGTTCACTCATTCACTCAGTCATTCAACGTGACAAATCACAACTCTGAGCCAGGTGGTGCAAGGATTGATATATAAAAAAAAATTATGTTGATTTATACTGAAACTCCAGTTTTAGCCAAGGTTGAAAAGTTCTGTTCTGACAGAACTTTTCAACCTTGACCACGACCTGGATGACTGAGAATCTTCATAGACAGTTTTAGTCACACTTTCAATTGGACTGATTTCAAGATTTATCGCTTGCTTGTAGGTTTTGAGTGAACCTACGTAGTCAGATAGACAGACAGAACTTTGATGGTTGTCCATGTCAAAAAAAAAAAGTGGTTATTTACTTGTACGTACTTCTTTACACACTTCTATAATGTATACTTTTTCTGCTGCTGTTTTTGCTGTCAGGGACTGTCAAGCCTTTTATTAATACACTGCATAAATAGAGGTGAAATGGAAGTAAAGATATTATCTTGACCAATGGTCTTCAAAGGCATTCTGAATGGATTATTTCCCACTATTTTTAAATATTATTTGAAGGGATTTGAACTGAATACAAAATAACAATATACAATAAATGGCACTGGGCAACGTTAAATAAATATTTGTACATATATATTTATATATATATATTCAACACTCCTAACTGACCATCCATTTGTGCAGACTGTGATGACCTATATAGTATATAATCATTTGTATTCAAAGCCAAACAACAAAGGTGTTCGCGGCTCATTCCAAACGTGCCGTATGACTCAGTAATAAATTTCTCAACCCTTACTTTAGACATAATTAGGTTTACGCATTTTCCCAGTGACAGACCCACTGCCACATAACATGTAAATACTAGTGACAGGTTAACTGCTGGTGTAACGTTTTAGTTAGTACCCCTCAGCCACACACTCACACACTCGGCCTCAGAAATAATGTGTAAAAAAACCTAAAAATATTAACGCTTTGACAAGTAGATATTCATTCAAGCTGAGTTTATAGGATAAAGATAAATGTTTAAATGAGTATTTTGTTTGTTTCACATTCTCACACTGTCATTTGTGATTTAACGATGCGCTAAGGCTTGGTTTCCATCTGCTCTGCTCGCACATGGATCGTCACCCACTCTACATGCCCACTCCTTCTTCATACTTATGTGTTTATATTCAGTCTCAACTGTGTGATGATTCCACCTCTGAAGAATGCAAACAGCCGGTGAGGGATTCCTATACAGATGTAAGCTCAACCTCTCAGTTAAAAGGAATTGCATTGGGAATCTCTGTAGCGAAAAAGAAAACACTACACCCACACATTCTGTGGCTTCGGCTGTACTGCGTTAGCTGTTAGCTAGTATGGGTTGATGAAAAACATTTAATGTGCAAAAAGCTTTATTATTTTTAATTTAAAAAAAATCCTCATGCTCTCATTTCTGGTACTATCATTAACAGATATTATAACACATATAATGATGTGTGTTGACGCATATGTGGCAACACACATTATCTGTTTGTTTGTTTTTTTAACATAGATTACACCAACCTTTAACAGAGCTGGAGGACACGGTTACAGTGTGAGTGGTGTGGATGGGGAGCAGAGCATGTTTATGTTCAAACAAAACTATCATCTGTCCTTCACCTGAGTACTTCCGTTGTCCCAACCTAAGACTGGTGAGTCAGGCGATATCTGTATTTACAGTGCAACTTTCCATTCTTATCTTCAGTTGATAAGAGTTTATTAGTTTGTTCATTCATTCGTTCTTTCATTGATAAAACACTCGTCTCTGACTATAATCACACAGGGAACCAACAGGACAGGAAATGCATTTCATATTTATTCATAACTACACTATTTGTAATTATGCCATGATTAAGGACATTTCAGTGACTAAGCGGTTTCTGTGCAGCTACTCTCTAACCAAACGTTTGCCCTTATACCAAAAAAAACAAACAAACCCCACAGTATTTTTGTTGTCCTTTTACTGAAGCCAGCACTACTTTCACAAAACTTTGCTTCCGTGCCAAGTGACACAGTCATGGTGGTTCATTCACAGGTGTTCAATGAATAATGCATGCTGTTTAACATGAACTGTTTTCATGGGTATATTCATCATCAGTCTGACTTGAAGTTGATCTCAGTCTGCTGCACATTTCATTCCATTCAATTAAGAAGACTTGACATTACTATAGTTTTGGTTCATAATAATTTCTAATAATTATAATGGAAAATGCTTCTTCCATTTTCCTCTTCCATCTTTGTTTAGACTCAAATCTTAGTTACATTTCCGAGTGTCCTGTAGTTTATTTAAGTGTTTACTGTAAATACTATGAAACAGACTGAAAATTGCCTCTAGCCATAATGTCACCAGGACTGGGCACAGAAAGCCTTTAGTTTACTTTGGCTTTATTAGTTAGTATGGTAACGTATTTACAATCCAGAAATTTGTCAGGAAAGTATTATGAAAAAATATGTATGTGCGGTACACACAGAGGCTAACAAATATTACATATTAAAGATGACGTTAAGATATGTAAGGTATTACTTTAATGCTATATAAAATTTTACGGAAAAATACAGAAGTTGTCTAGATTGTTTGTGCTGGTGGGTTGTGACTTGTTTTGCCATGACTTTCTGAAATCTGTTTCTTGTTATCCAGCTTTACTGGAACTACATTCATACGTTTGTATGATGTCACTGGCACTTTTTTTTGCCACAGACTGAGGGCAACATAAGGTTGTGATGACTTCCAGTGAGCAGAGAGTTCTTCACTTTACCTGTCACCTGTGTTGTGACAACACAGTAAACAGATTTCACATCATGGAAACTTTTTCAACGGTCTTTGGAACTTTTACTGTAAAACCTTTGTGGAAGAACACAGGAAAAAGTCACTGTGTGGAAACAGACTATAGCAGTGATTTTTAAACTTTTTACATCAAAACCACAAAAAAAAATCATTTCACCAGGAACCACAAGTATGACCAACTTCAAACACAGCAGCACGGGCCTCCCCTGTTCACCCACAGTACATGAGGTAAAAAGTCCCAAAAGGACTGTCAGCCTACACCGTTACGAGCTGAACACACATTTTACAGTCAAGTAGCACCAACATGAGCATTAAAATTCAATAGTTAAAACACACACACACACATCAACACTAATAAATAAATAAATAAAATAAACACACACACAAAGGTGCCCTTTCAGCAGTTCCACTAGAGATGCTTCTAATCCACACTTCTCTGTACTGTTTTTGAACTCTTCATTTTATGTAAACTATTTTGCCAAGTGAAAACATAGGGTTTGGAAAAGGGAAAAAAATAGAACAAGTACAATCAATTTGTTACGGACTGACACTGATACTTTTGCTGAGGCAGCTTTTTACTCTTGAGGTTTCCTTTGCCTAGTTTTGCCAAATAATTTCTAACTTCCTGTCTTAATGTATTCTCTAATTAAATAAGCTCAAGCCTTAGGTTCTAATTTTCTATCCTGCACATTCTATTCTTATTAATTAAAAATAACAACCCTTGCCATTATTGTAATAGGTTTATAATTACAAAGGAACATTCCATTCTACTTAAATAACCAGGAGACGATTACTTCACACATGGTTTATGATTGCTAATGATGATCAAAAAAACCCATGGTAAAGGAGTGTGGAACATGTAAAATTGCAAACACCCACTTCCTACTAGGAAAGGTATCACTTTCATGTCACTGTAACGTTGTTAGTCACTGTATACTGTATGTGTCAGAGAGAGACTGAGCAACATTGATACCAGGTCTGGTGTAGTACAGGTGTTGAACCATTATATTTGATTGACAGTTTCGGATATGACTGGATGACATACTCAACAGTTCATGAGATTGGGGGAACCCAGAAGGCCTTTACATTCAGACATTATGGCAGTTGGATTGACCCAGAGAGGTTCAACACATTTCATCTATAGTTCTTCTAGAAACTTCTTCAAGTGTTCAGCTGTAAGAGCCAAACACCAGAATACTAATAGAGTGGTTGAGAAAAAAAAAGTAGGTCATCCAACCTTTGACCCAGATGGATTGAATTAAAATTAAGACTTGGATATTCATCACAGTTTATATTGCCAGCCTAAAGTAAAGGTAGCTGGAAGATGAACTATTAACTGAGGCCGTGAGGAAGGGTGTGTTTCATGTTGGTTAGTTAATGTGCAGATTTAATATTAACACATAACGGCATCAGGAACAAAACCTGAAATTCCAGATAGATCTGGATCAGGTGAAGTTTAGCCTTAGAGGAAGTCTTACAAACAGAGATAGTTATGTATGTCTTTGGAATGTGATGTCATCCCCTATGTCTGGGTCTGTATGACCTAAAGTGGTTGTGTATAGTGCACAATGGCACGATATGTGTCTGTGTGATCAGTGAGTAAGTGGTTGGTAGAGGTGAGTACACGAGGATGACACGACACAGCTGACTTTGCCTTCAGGTGATCCCTGACAGCTATAGTACAGTTACACGTTTTTATTTATATGACGTAATGTTGTAATGCTTATCTCTGTATGACCTTAAATGGCTGAATCTGATCAACTGTAGGTAGTTTCTGTGAGTACCTGACAGAAACTACCAAACAGTCACATACCAAGTATTCCTCCGTGATGAGAGCTTCTATCGCCCCTCCCTTTTTTCCTCCTTTCTCTTCCTCCTTTGTTTTCCTGTGTAAATGAGTATAAAATAATAAAGAAAGATGAAAGCAAAGTGTCATTTTCACCGTCAAGTGACTGAGCTTGAGTAACCCTTACTTTGATTCTCTTTTCTGGAAATATATTTTCAACACCTACAGGTTTTATTAGGCCCATCAGGACTAATCACAACGTTAAACAAAAGCCCAAAAGTTTGTGGTTTTCAATAGGAATCTCACCTGACTGGCACCTCCAACGCCTTAAGCGTCCCTACAGTCACCATCGCCTAAGCCATTGTGTGGTGTGGTGATTTATGTGTGAGCGTGTCAAGACTGAAATAAAACATTCTTCCTTTTTAAAGTGTGGCTTCAGTGATTATGACAAATCCTGATTTTGTTTGGAGCTGTCGAGATTCCCTAACGACTGAAAGTTTCACATTATCACCACCCTGTTATATCAGGTGTCATGATACCACAGTGGCTTCCACATAATACAGGTGGATGCAAGTTAGGTAGTGTTACAGCCACCATCATAAAACACTGAAACTACTGTTGCAGTTCTCAACACAGCGACGCCAGAACCCTGTTTATAATTAATGAACCAAAACAGTGAGTCACAGCCAAAAGAATACTGCATATATTTAACAATACCTTAGGGGTGAGTTCACAGTTGGGATCACATTTAACAGACTAGAGTTTTTTTTCTTTGATAGCATGCTTAACAGAACTCCTTTGGAGCCCAAACAACATCTGGGTTTGATAACTCACCAGAGTGAGGGAGTTAAAAAAAAGTAAACAGCACCAAATCATAAGAGCACTGGTCAGCAACCAAGAAGAGTTGTGGCCCCACAAGTAGTCTGGTTCCCACTTTTGAAAAATGGTCAGAGAACTACAGTACATATCGCAGTATAGCTCCTGTGCTCTAACCTTTCTGAAGCATATCTGTGGGTATCAGGCAAGGACACTAAACAGTTAAGACTGTTTAGACTAAAAAAAGCAGTGGCTGTGGGTTCATGGGTGCTGAGGTGGTGTTTAGAGCTCAAGGTGCTTCAATTAAACAAATTCTCTATCCTGCAGTGTATGTATTTTTTTTTTTTTAACTGTATAAGAGCAACGATAAGTGGATGGATGGTGGAATTATTGGATATGCAGTGCACATCATTCTGCCCTTGCAATAAAATGCTTTATTTTAAAAATCTCTTTAAAAATCTGAGCAATCTTATTTTATTTAATTTCACAAATTAATTTAGCCATAGTATGAGGATAACTATAATGATCTTTTAAACGGGTATCCCTCTAAGTAGTTTAAATCTCACCCTTAAATGTTAAGCAGGATGTTTTTTCAGGTTCTCTCGTCATTTCTGTACTTGTTTCCACCTCTCTCTTTATCGCTGTACTTTCCTGCTTTACTGTGACAGGAAGAGCTTGTTTTTATAACTTTGGAAAAGCACTGTGATTATTCATTTGAAATTGTGTTTCTTGTTAATGACCAAAATCCTGGAGTACTTATCAACAAAACCTGTAAAGGTCTACAGTAAACGGCAGGATGACTAAAGAAGGACTAGCAACAGTTTACCAGCAAAGCTGATGTTGGTTTGGATGTCCAAACCCTGAGTGTGTTTTAAATAGTGATGCCCCGAAATAAACACTGATATAAATGATTACGCCAATAATTAATACCATTGCATTGATCTCTGACTGTGTACTAAACCGCAATAATCTTCTCACAGAACATATCAGACAACAAGGATGCCTGCCCCTCATCTGGCACACTGCTGTCCTTCTGCTCTGTGAGCTTCTCTGTCTCCAAGCAGGTTCTCACGCGTCCATCGCGTCCATAGAAATATCAGTGATTGAAACATTGGTCTCCATAAACCAAGCACAATAACCACATCTTTTGTCATGTGGACTAAATTTGAATACATAGAGTAAAGATAAAAAGGATTTTGAGGTATTTGTTTTAAAATAGTGTAAAGTCAGTGAAGCTGTAGTGTAGGTCAAAGAGGAACGAATTAAGGGGAAGCTATTCAAAAATCACATGCACACTGGTGAAATAAAGGTTAACATTTGAATGCAGTTTCCTTGTCTGGTTTAATCATCAACGGTGCTGAGTAAATGTGCTCTTTGTGTCTACCCTGGGAAAGTGAGAGAAAATGGGAAATTTTGGTCTTTCATAGTCCGTTTTTTGTATTTGGTGATTTTTTTTTTTTTGCAGGCTGACTCATCACTTGTGCTGGCAGTCACGTCAACATTCCTTCCACCGTTTGTTTTGGAAGGGGTCTCCCAGTCGCACTGTCAGCCTATACTGCTGAGGCAGGGTTTCCTGTACGCTTTGGGAATGACAACCCTTCTTTGCCCCTCATATACAGTAAGAATCATGTCATCGCTTTTCATCCTTTCCTGGCAAAGCGTATATCAACCAGTGGAACAGTTTAAAGATATGCTTAATACCAGAGCCCTGTATGAAGTCGTTTCCTTCATTTCAATTCAGGTATTTGTTATGATAATAACCTGAAATGAGCATGATACTCATAAAAAAACAAAAACTGCCTTCCCAAGCTATTTATTGTAATATACTGAATATTGTGCAAGATCATTAACACTTTGCCTCAGGTACAGTACACAGACCAATTAAATAGTTTCCCTTTATTGATAAAACTTTAAAAGAATAGACAATAGAATTGTGAGAAATTCCATATCTGTCCTGTCCAAAGCCATTTTTGTAACCCTGGAGCTGATGCCATGTTTCCTCTCATGTTTGGGTGCATGACAAGTGACTACAAGTTTTATCAGCAACACAATTTTATCTTGTGCATTTAGGTTGAGATAAAACAACAAGCCCTTAAGCCAAGTTGGAATGCAATAGCTGAAGTTTGGTATTTATTATGTTAATCCATTCATCTTGTTATTAAGTTAATTGATCTGCTGTTCATTTCTGGCCAACATTGTTTTTTGTTCACTTGCAGAGTTTGACACCAAAGATAAAAATATATTTTATTCAGTGGGTTCAGTGAATTTCACTGCAGCAGTAAATTTTCATCCTGACACACGGTTTATAAGCCTGGGAAAATAAGTGCACAAGTTATTCTTGAACTCAAGCTTTTTGTAGAACTTTTCTAATAGCCTTTCCCTTGATGTGGTTTTTAATTGGATTGAAATGTCATTTTGATTTATTTTATTCACTGTACTTCAATCCCTGAACAAATTGTACATGCTGGCAAGGATGGGACAGTTGATAACCATACTATTCACACATTTTGATTTCATTCTTTATCCAATTGGATGCAACTTTTGAGTTATTTGCTTTTAGTTTAATCACTATAAACGTAGAATGCATGTAAAAAAACAAACAAACAAAAAAAAATAAATAGGACTTAATGTTAAAAATGGTCGGATTGTGGACCTTTTGAAACCATAACTTGAAACATACTTACCACATTAATGGTGCAAAGCCTGGTACCCCCTTCTTCATGTAATCCGACACACAAAAAAGTTAACGTTCGCGCTCTTCTCGTTCAACCATGTCCGCTGAATGCTAATTTTTCTAACGTTTTCCTGTACGTTACCGATGTTTGCCGCCGCCATTGTTAATGGTTTGTGTACATCGTTATCCGTACCGTACGGCTAACGTCCATTAGACAGGAAGTATTTACACAAACATATAAAGTCTAGATCCCGAGAGGTTTCATCGCGAGATTAAAGAAAATGGCGGTTACTGAAAAGTAACCCAGTATCTGAAAAAGGCAAAAAGTTGTAATATTAAAATTATTGGAATGTTTTTTTGTTTTTTGGTGTAACTCTGAAGCCCAAAATATTTATATTCAGGGGTTGAAAAGAATAGAAACATCATAAAAGATTAAATACACAGGTTTTTGAGAAATGTGCATCAATTTATTGTAGCATTTATTATCTTCCAGGTCAGCAAAAGCCACAGAATTGGAAACAAACTGCCCCATGTGGTCATATACTTTGTAAACAGTTATATTTTCAAACCATCCAGGTAAAAACATACTGATGTAGACCAAAAGAAAGAAAAAAATTATTTTATATATAATTTATAAAAAGAAAATTGACACAGGAATGTTTTTGCTGTATGGTGACCAGCATGGAAATATGATCAGTCATGGAGTTAACTGAACAACACTAGTATAGTGTACTATTGTAAAAACAGTAAAGTGTGGTGCACTGAGACAAATGTACGACCAGTTAACTGTTAAAACTGTAAACCACTTTTCAAGTATCAGGTTGCATAGATTGAGGTCGTTAAATTACTGCCACTTTATATTCCTATATATCATACAATGAACTAATAAATAAAATAAAATAAAATATTTTTTACCTGTCACAAAATATGTACAGTTTTATATCTAACGAGAAAATGTTCTAACTTTAAACGTTATAACGTTAATAGCGTTAACAATAAATATAAACTTAGACTTAAATAAATAAATAAATAAATACATACAAATATACATGCATTGACACATACATAAAAAACAGGATGGCTCACAAATGAAAAGAATAGTTAATTACAGCTCCGTACTTGTCTCTTTTAAAATGACTGTAGGGTTGATGTCACTACCCTGTGACTGGGATGTGCTGGAGTTAATGATCACAGGCTCCGTCTCTTTTATGTTTTGCACCTGAAAAGATGCCACGGGACAGGGGCCACGAACGTTGTTGCAGACGAGATTCTGCAAAGAGGCTGTGTTGACGATTTCAAAGCCTACTTTTCCACCAAAGGTGCTGGGTTTCCAGTACTCTGGGGAGCAGATGGGATTCCCCATCAGTCCCTTCAGGGAGAAAGGAGCCCCTACCTCCACCATGGTCTCCCCAAAGATGGAATTAGGTCTGGGTTTTTCCACAAGAAGGCCAGGGTAAAACTCTACAGCGTCGACATGTCCGTACATTTCCTCCAGCAATGCCGCCATTTCTGTCTCTCCTAAGCAAATCAAATGGGAACATGTTTTAGTAAGTAACTCGGTCTGGTCTGTCTTTCCAGTGCAGAACTTGAAATACTTCTGAAAATGTTTTTTTCATTGTCAAGACTCAAATTTTTAATGACAGAATGTCCTTATCTCAATTTAGCATAATTTCTTTCATGTCTTTTTTTCACACAGGGAAAAAAAGAAACTTTTTATGTCCTAGATCACGTTTACTTTTTATCAACATTGAATCCAGTGAAGCAGGAGGCCTCCCAGGTCTGTTTAGGTCTCAAACTATCTGTGATGACAATCTCAAGAAGAAATCAACATCTGGCTCCGTAAGAGTCACGGAAATGAATTCCTCTACACAAAAGTCACTGGGGACCTCATCAGAGACTACTTAATATCAATTAGTTTGGATTTTTATATGTATATATTTATAATCTTGCTCTCAAACTCAATTTATTTCTTGTGGCTGAACGTGATCTTACCTGTCAGGTCCTCAAAAGAGCTGTAGGGCTTCATGTTGAAACGTTTTCTGTAGGCATTTAAGGACTGGTAACGCAATTTTCTGTTGTGCTCTATTGTCTCAACGGTCACATACAGAATAGGCACAGGAACGTTCCGGCCACCAGCAACCTAAGAATGAAAGAAACAGAAAGGTTAGTTTTTCACTTTCAACTTATCTGTAAACGCAAGCATAAATTCATGATCAATTCTGAACGTCGTTCCTACCCGTCCTGAAATTTGATTGGTAAACGACTCCACCATCTTGTTGATGCCATGCTCTATCACTACAGAGTTGTTGAAGATAAACTGCTTGTAATTGTAGTGTGTCTCCCCGACACGGAAGGTATCCGGCATCAGGGGGTGCCAATGATAGAGTGTGTTAAACTCTGAGGCGATGCGGTTCTGGTACTGGAACTGTTCTTTGAAGAGAAGCTCGGGGTCAAACTTCAGCTTGAAGTTGTAGCCACTCAGGTGCTGCACATAATCTTCAATCACAATCCTGATGGTCTCACCTATGAGTCAAAGGATTCAACAATTAATAGTGTGCAGATTCTTGTAAAGATCAGGATTCGTCTAACATGGCTTTTTTTGTTAAACCTAACAAAGCATTTCGTCCTTTATTTGCTGAAAACAATATTCACTTCTCTAAAAGGCATTTATGCTCGAGTTTTCACAAAAGTAGTCTAAATACCTGTAACCACAGGAATGGACTATATAGTAATAGTTTTAGCAATAATTTCTACACTTCCTTGTCTTAATGATGTAAGTATCATCTGTTTACCAATCAGAATGAGCCTTGTGGTTTGGAAAAGTCTCTCGTCATCCCAGTCAGGGTGCACTTCCTTCAACACGTCACACACTCGATTGTGCTCCCGTAGCCAGATGACAGCATACATCATCAGGCCAGGGACCAGGCCGAAGGCCTCGTGGCCCACAGCAAAGCGCTGAGACTCAGGGATGTGAGGAGGGTAGATCATATGAACACCCGTTTCCTTCACTGTTGGAGGATAAACCTCTCCATTCAAGACCTGCAAAATAGAGGAAACATTTTTTAGACACAAGGAGGTTTGAATTGTGCAGCTATGTGAGTGCCATTGTTTCTCATCATACCTGATGTTTCAGTTTGCCATCCTTGAACAGTCTGAGCTTGTGTTGCTTCTGCAGGTCGTTACCATAAACATGGCTGAGGTCCACCTGAGAGCATAATGAATAAAAGTATGAATTATTTTCAAATACATATTTATTTTTTAATTCATTTTTCCCTGGTTGAAATCTGATATTACTCTGTTAATTGTCTTTCTTACCCCATGCCCTGTTGCCAGAGTAAAAGCAGGTCCTTTCTTCATGTCACTTTTGAAGAATTGGTGAGTAAAATGCTGTGCAAAGAATCCAAACATCAGGCTGGTTCCTTGTGGATCTGTGATGAACTCTCTTCTCATCAGGAGCTTTTCAGCCAAAACCTTGGCATCAGGAAGCTCTTTCTTACCTGGGGAAACCACAAAGGACATTATGGTTGTGATTCACAGTTTCAATAAAACACATTATCTCAACAACGTGCCATGACTTACTTTTGTTATGAAATCACTATGCAGTAAATCTGATATATGCCATAAATAGAAAACAACTGTCTTTCACACAGGATTGTCTTTAAACATGCTTGTCAACCGAAACAATAATTTAACATTTCCCATTACGTAATTAGAACTACTGCACTATTGCTCAGTATTGAAGAATCTGTAAAAACAGGTTCTCCAGAGAAGAAACAAAGGTGTGTACTCACCTACGACACCCATAGGAGTGGGGCAATCCTCAGGTAAAGGAGGGAGGGCACGGGTATAGTATGAGATGTTAGAATAGGCTTCCCAATTTTTGTAATCGTAATCTGAATTATAAGTTGAAGGACTATCAATCATATTGGAACGGGCTGCAAGGGGTAGAGAGAAAGAAGAAGAAAAAATGTCACACTTAATATAAACTGAACTACCACTTGTGTGCTTTACAAATTGTTTAAAGTGTCAGGAAGACATCTCCCATCCATCTAATTTTGCCTTTGGCAGGAGACTCACATGTCAGCACATATTTCATGATGGCATCCCGGAGAAAAGAGATGCTGTTGATGATGTTCCAGAAGCCCTTGAAGTGGGTGAGCAGGTAGTGGACAGTGTTGGGCGATGGTTTCAGGTAAACCTTTATCAGTGTCAGGAGCTCAGCTGTAAGAAGATCCAGGAAACGAAAATAAATAACTCAAAACCATCCGACACCATAAAGACAACAGAGCTGAACTGACTTGTCGTATTGTTGACCTTCTACTTACGTGTGGTGCAGTTTTGTCCATAGTATCCAGTGCGAGTACAGTCACATTCATAGTCACTTCCAAGTGCCGTGCACACGCCTCTGTTCTCACACGGCTGTGAGCAGCATGGGTTACCTGGAATGGATCATTTACAGTTCACTTTTATTCATACAGGTCTCAAAACTAAATGTTAAAAATAAAATCTATACAATTTTTAACGAATCATTATACTTGTATAGCTTTCAAGATCGGAATTAAAATAGTTTTGTTGTTGTTGTCAATGCATTGATTTTTCAAAACAAGCATATGAAAGTATATGACTACAAAACCACGCTAAAACATTTAAATACATCTAAAAAGTTAACTTAGCGTCTTGTAAAATTGGATTTAATAAGTTGTTCTTTTACCTCCTTCACAAACAAGAAAGCCCAGCGCCAACAGGAAAACCGAGAGTGTCTGTCTGTTCATAGTCCAAAGAGACTTTCCTCTTTCTGTATTTATTTGTCCCTCTTCTCTGTCTTCTGCCCTCCTCTGCTCCTCTGTCTCTCCGCTGTTGCAGTGAGGGAGTTCGAATAGGTGATGAGCGTATGTGTCGCCACAACCTTTATATTCCTATGATGACGTCAACTGACTTAAAAAAAACTTCCTGTTGAGCCACCGTAATGGACCGAACGGGTTTGTAAACATTTTAGGAGCACACTAACACCTAACTGTGTATGTGTAAGAGGGGGGGGGATCTCTTTAATTTCGAAAGATTTGCACTGTGTAATGACCGCGGTAAAATCTTAAAAGTAAATGTCTTGACAAATTTGCTTTTAGGGACAGCAAATAGCCAAATAAAATGAGAATATATTCAAATTAAGCAGATTTTCAAGCAGTCGTACTTTTTTACACGAGTTAAGGTTTATTCATAATTTTATTGATAATTTTAAAACTACCGTTGTTTATGTAGAAATATTCCAGGTGTTTGAAATGGCAGGTGTAATAGCATTGAGTAAAAGCAAAATGACGCAAATACATCCAAATATAGACATGTTTATATTTAACACAATATTAAAATGTCATCGGTCAAAAGGGGAAACGGTTTCCTTGTATGCTTATCTTTAGTCAGATGTGTCATCGTGATGTTAGATACTCTATCTCTATCCATCTATCGCGTATATTCAGTGACAACATATTGCCGTTACGCGCCCTCATGTGGACGTGGTTGCAAACTGGTACTGGAAAGCTTACGGCCAACACCATCACGCTCGTCTTTCCTAGCTGAGTCAACTTCTGACCGCTGGGTCACAGAGCTGTTTGTGGTTAGCAACTTTTTCCGGGCGGTCATATTTTTTCATATTGTTTCTCGTCAATCGCTCTGCGACTGCCGTGAATTCCGTGTGCGCTTTTTTCGTGGTTGTGAAAACGGTGCTACTTTTGTGTGAAGCTGTGCTCCTGTCTTGGCTACCGACACACACTCTCACACACGCACGCGCAAACGCACGCACAGGCAGACTGTGTTCAGTCCTGTTCTCGTCTGTTCAGCGGAGAACCGAAGCACCTCCTCCGTCTCTGTATCACCGACGCTGGTGGAGAGCTATATTCTTAATCACAATGACACTGAAGTCTGGATTTGGGAGCTGATAACGAGCGTCGCTAAAGGTAGGTCTGCATGTTTTTGCCCTCTCTTCTTTTAGTTTGTAATGTTTGTGGAGAAGAGTGAAGGATTGGAGGATTGAAGAAGTTGCGGTTCAACCAGCGTCTCTCGATGGTACACTTTCTGTCTGGGATACGGAAATTGAAAACGCAAGTTATTTTTTAAATTGTAAGATCTAGTGCCTCACTAACCCAGTTTTCCTTCTGTATTTAAAACACATTCCAGCAGTTGCTCTACCTTTATTTCCTCCTAGAGATGACTGCGCAGGCACGGTTCAGTTAAGGGACCATCAACAAGTTACTTTTTGCGCACACACAGCCCAATTCATTAAATGACTTCCTGTTTGGAGTTACAAAAGGCTATTAGTCCTATATAACACAGCTGTAATAATTGCAATAAATGTGTCAGGTGAAGGTTTGTGCAGTTATTGAGGCCCCAGACAGCAAAGGCTAGTCCATGAACTCCTTGCTGTTGTCATTGTTGTTGTTTTTATTTCCTAACCCAAAGTTAAATTCTCCCAGCCCAGGAAATACCTGGGAAAAATGTGAAAATAAAAAAAAACAAAAACAAAATCCCACTGATGTCCAGGTCACACAAAGGTTACACAAGCTGACCACACCCCTTCCAACTTAAACTGATAGCTGCAACAATCACCTTTTCAAGCTTACATCATGGGAAATAAATGCATCATTAGGTGACCACTCACCAATACCTCAGATATGCCCTTATTCTGCATAGGCTGTATGAACCAGGTCAAACCTGTTAGTGTTACGGTTTAAATATGTGATTCAGAGGTTATTCTGCAAATGACTCATGTGAAATGTACCATGATTTAAAGAGCTTAAATGTTCAGCAGTACACAACCAATATGTCCCAACCCTTATCTAGACGGTCTTTTTTACATTTTGGTGCAATTTCCTTGTTTTCCTTTGGAAATTCTGCGATTTGTTTGCAGGCACCACAGTTTCACTTTTCTTTTCTTTTCTTTTTGACACTTCCCGTTAGTCTTCTCTTTTTATCTCTTCTCTTCAGGCTGACAATCTTACTTCCTACGTACAAAAGCCCATGTCTATGTCTAACTATCCTGGATATCAATGATTGTTTTTTTCATGGCCATTTATTGTAGTTGTTAACATACTGAACGTACTGAAAAGAGCTCCTGGTAGACGCTGTGAGTTTTGAAGTCTGGTATTACAGGACAATGACTGACATTTATGGCCTTGTTAGTGTAAGGGAAAGAAATTTCCATAAACTAGCAGGGCCCTAAAAGCTATTTTAGACTTACAGTGGCAAGTTGGTTTATATATTAAAATGTTGTTTGTTAATTATTAATCAGGACTCACAGATCTACTCTTACATTTTCAGCATGGCTTTGCTGGGGTACACATAATTGGAGTGGTGTTTCAGACCTGGACCAGACCTGGTCTACAATGTGTGTTTTTGAGACCACACAAGGTGTTGGTTACATGGTCTGGACCACACTATTACTCACATTACATTATTATTTCTTAAAAACCCCAAATTGCAAAACTCAACTCGATATGCATTCACACAGTCAGATCCAACGTCTTATTAATATTTGTACGTGTGTCAAGAGAAGATAACAATTACG
>NC_024308.1:5522209-5633945 GCF_000523025.1 Cynoglossus semilaevis
TATACAGATATGTTTATAGAGAAAGGAGTGAAATATTTAGATGTTTTATAACTGTGTAGTGCTATACTAAAATATATCATACTGCCACAAGTTGAGATTATACTTTACTCCTAACGTTCAGTTTTCAAACTGTGCACAATAAGGAGGAAAACTCGTTAGAGAAAAAAACTTCTGTGCGCTGCATATGGTTGTGTTGTCATAAAAACGTACAAAAAATGTTTTAACCGCTTCTGTTGACCCAAGCTCTTATCATTGGTGTTGATGTGGTTGAACACAGATCCTCTCCTTTTCCTGTAGAATTATTTCTGAAGTACACGTTTCTTAAATGAAGCCTCTAGGCCTTATTACCTTACTGTTGAAAAGTGGAGGATTGTGCCTTTTTTTAAAGAGACTGTTAATGTAAACTGTGAACCAGTAACAGTTTGAACCTCTGCCAGGGTGTTCACTTCATTGTTTTTTTATCTTGTTTGTTATTGAAAAACAAGATACTTTAAATCTTGCTCTAGCGCTGCTGCTGAACTTCTGTGTCTGCTCCTCCAGGCTCTGGAAGCTTCAGTTCATGACCGTGATGTTCTCCTGACCCCGTTCTGCAGTTCGACTCAAATTTGTCCTGAACACCACTCGCCCAACGGCACACAATGGCGTCTAATATAACTGTGAGTATTGGGCATAGTAATTATTTTCTGTACACTGTGTAAAACTGCACTGCGATGATTATAAGTCACAGAGCTTTGAACCAAATCAGAGGAGTCCTGTGTCATCAGTGCAGGAGTGACAAGGTCAAATGAGGGTTAAAGGCAGACAACAATGAGATAAAATGTATGTAATGTGCCTTCACAGCCCTGCAGAGGAAGTTGTCAGCGGTGAAAAAAGGCTTGATGACATGTTGGGGTTTCAAATATTTGTTCAGCTTCTTTGAAAAAGAATGGTCTGTCCTACTTAACTAACAGTGTGCAACATGCCATTAAAAACAAAGCATTCATTAGAGCCAATTAGGTTTTCATTCTCGTAAATGAGGAGCCTGACATGAGGACAAGATGAGAAAAATGGACAAACAGTCCAAGTTCATAAAAGGGAGAAGAGACGTGTTCTTTACATGTAGGCCTCCTGCTGGAAGTGGATCAGAGGAGCAAGTAGGTTGTTAGAAATACAGCATACATTTTTGTTATGGTTATTTGGGCTATGACAACGGGCACTGTTTGATTACAGAACACTAATCTTTTGTCTTTTGACCTTCTCCTGATGATGACTGACGTAATGGATTTATTGCAGGTGGAACAGCAGTTCTCACACAAGTTCACAGTGAATGTGGTCAGTGCTGAGAACGTTACCAAGGGGGCGCTAGGCGATTTATGTAAGTTATTTTGTCATTGTTGTGTCTTTGTGGGTCTATACCTTTGACTGTCAAAAGAATATAAGTCTCCCCTCAGATGTGGTTTTAAAATTAAATTAACATTTTTACAATTTTTACCACTACCAATTATAATTAAATTAACATTTTTACAATTTTTACAATTTTTACAATTACCAATTACGTAAAAACAGGGACTGTGCTACAGAAAGTTCTCAAAACAAAATAATGAATATTTAAAAGTCAGGTAAACTGGATTACAAATTGGATTTTCTGTATTCAAACTTAGACTAACAGTGGATTAGATGACCCTGTCAGATGAACAAAATAAACAGCACTGTTATTAAAAAAAATGACATTTGGACTGCCACCCATCCAGAAAGGCCGTGTCGCTCAATTTTCAGCTGCAACCTATCATTTTAGAAACATGGCACAATACTACATGTACAAATACTCAGTGTACTAATGTAATGTCATTTTCAGCTGCAACCTATCATTTTAGAGACATGGCACAATACTGCGTGTACAAATACTCAGTGTGCTAATGTAATGTCTTTCTCCCTGTGTGTGTGTGTGTGTGTAGTGGATACCCCCGATCCATATGTGGAGCTGTTCATCCCAACAGCCCCAGAGAGCAGAAAGCGAACCAAACACATCGACAACGACATCAATCCAAAATGGAACGAGACGTTTCACTTCATCTTAGATCCCAACCTGCAAAACACACTGGAGGTTAAACTGCATTTTATTAATCAATAGAGTCTTTAGGAGCACACAGTGAATGTGGCTTCGATGCAACTCTGTTCTTATTACAGACACTTAGTGGTTTTTTTTATCTAGTTTTTGTTACATGTACTTTAAAAAATGAGTTGTCACTCACGTTCATTCATTCAATTACGCATCTCTGTTGTTTCCTTCAATCAGATCACATTAATGGACGCCAATTATGTGATGGACGAGACACTTGGAACGTCGTCTTTTGACATTAGTAAGCTCACAGTGGGACAAACTCAGACGGAGTCTTTCCTCATCGGCAAAGTACGCAACGAAAACTTCATGATTCCAGTCAATTTTCACTGAAAGCTTTAGTGTTACAGATCAGTGGGTGTTGTCATTATGAAGGATTGTAGAACAGTCTGCAGTTTGAAACCACACCTCATTAGACCGGGTTTCCAAGCTATCATTACAAGTGCAATGCAACATGTTCCTAAAAACGCACCACTGCTCCTATCAAATTAGGTCATTGTGAACAGATCGTATGACATCAACATTTACAAGTGTCTGTTCCTGTGTTTGTAATCATGTTCAGTCCTGGCTACAGTAGTTGAATGTGTAACTCGTGTGTTTTGATGACGGCGACTTCAGAATTAAATTAAAAATTGGCAGAGTGGATAATAATATCTCTGTTATTTTAAACCTCTCAGTAATGCCAGTACTCTGCAGTCAGCATATTTCTAAGAACTCATCAGCTATCAGATAGAGTAACTTACGAAGTTGTAAGACAAATGCTCTATAAACAAAGAAACGACTTTTAAAGACCTGAAATGATTGATGTTTGTGAACTGTTTACTGTTAAGAGCTGCTTTAATGTACTCACTCTACCCATGGTAACTGCATGTTTGAATATTTTGGCAGACGACCAAAGTACACTTGGAGATGTCACTGGAGATTTGGTATGTATCCCAACCATTATCCAATCATTTATTCACTTTTGTCATAGCGGTGTCTGTACGTGATATTTGTTACGTAGACCTGGGCTAAGGTTACAGAGGCGACACCGTTTGTTTGTAACCTAATCCATCCTAGGAACCGAGTAATTCATAGGAATTGCCTGGGTGTGGTAGAAACACTAAATTTAGCTGCAGGATCCGGTGACAACAGTGTTACGTAATATAGAGTGAAAGTGCATCACAATAGCTATAGTATGACTACAGAGGGGTTAGTGGGAGGATTTGGAAATACCACACATGGTTCACAGGTGAGTAACCATGAGAAGGTCAGTGTAACACAGACGACGTGTTTCAACATGGTCAATCATTTGTTTAAAGTCATGGAATGTCCCGTTCACATCTGCAGCACCAAACTGGACCTGAGGTTCAGCCTGGCCCTGTGTGACAAAGAGAAGGAGTTCAGACGAAACCGCAGAGACAGAGTCATGCTGGGCATCAAGAAGCTGCTGGACATGGAGAAACTCTGCTTCCAGCTCAGGTCTCCGGAAGAGGTTTGGAAATATCAATTATAGAAACATCTAGTGTACTCCTCATTCTATTTTTAAAAAACCCAAACACTTTTAAATTTCTTAGATTTTAAAACTCCACTTAAACAAACACAGTTTTGACATTTGAACTGTCTCTCTGCAGAAACGACACTCCCCACATTTTTTACAACTTTCTCTTGTGACAGAAGTCCTAATTAAGGACATGCCGACGACTTGGTCATTATGTCATTATTAATTATTAAGTGGGACTCATTTTTACATTCTTCACACATCTGTCATGTTTTTTTCCGTGACTCTGTGGAAAAAATGTTTCCACCGTTTATTTTTTCAGACTTACTGTGGTGACAAACATTTTGAATGGATGAGCGATTTAATCTACTTTGTAAAGTACTTCACAATTTTCTGGTAAAATAATGTATAAAACTATCAAATGTTCTTCAAAAAGAGCCCAAAACCAAACAATTCTATCAGTTGATTTCAAACCGCAGATAAAAAAAAGCAAATGGACAAATGATAGGTACAGTAATAGGTAACAAATAAAAGGTTTGTGCCTCAATCCATGCAGAACATTTGTCTGACTTTTAAAAAAAACACAACATTTTTGAAAAGACTTGAAGGCAGCTACCAAAACCTGACTGGTTTTCAGAACACACACCAGACTCAATAACAGTTCACACGACGAGACTGTGTTCGGATACTTCTCAAAAAATGTCAACATGTTTGATGGACTGGTCAGGTCTGTTCCACTCACACGTTTGCTGATTTGCATGTGAGCCGTTCACATACCAGCCGATTTCTGTGCCCAGGAGCCATGCTGACTGACTCGAGCTGGTGCTGCCTGGTGAAGACTGACAAACTGGGAACTACGGTCAAAATATGACAATAAGATAAATGCAATTTTATAATCTGTGCTCAGCTTTAGACACGGTGTGTCAGGTAGCAGAATTTAGCGCTAACAGTTAAATCCTTCACCAGGCATGAACCCTATCACTAGCCCTGCTGCAGATGGATGACATAAATACCCCAGTAAATCTGTCCACACACATTTTGAGACCAAAGAGACCAGTGAACAATGTCCTGTGTTTCTGTCTCGTCACAGCCACTTCGTCTGACCTGCCTCAGCAGGTGCCAGTTTGCATTTCTGTTTTTAGCTGTGTCAAACTCACATGCAAAAATCAAGAGGTTTAACATCGACACGTTACCATGTGCTCCTTCATGCTATTGGCTGCTGACATTATCGTGCTTACTAAATGTGGTTGATGAGCCTTAAAAAAAAGAAATTTGATCTGTTGAAAATATGTTGATATGTCCTAGACTGTTCCCTGCTCTGCCATGAGACTTGGCTGTAGACAGGCCGGTCAAACAAATGCACCTTCAGGCTTTTGGGTCTATAACGATCTACATCTTAATGAATAATTTCATATATTATGCACCTTCAGGCTTTTGGGTCTATAATGATCTACACGTAATTCTTAATGAATAATTTCATACATCAGAAGAATGTGATCTAAAAATGTTGTGATATATATCCCAGATTATTTAAATATTCAATGTAAAACAAGCAGCGAGCGACAGTGTCTTTAATCTTGCTGTGAACCCAGTCTTCTGAGTTTCCTCTCAGTTTGGGTTCCGTCTTGTTTCCTCTAAGCAGGCTGTGCTGTTCTCGCAGAACTGTATTTCTGTGTTTGTCTTCACTTTATTCAGGAAACTAGACAGAAGTGAGATAACCTCAAAAAAAAAAAGTTCTCAGACTACATAACACCACCCCACTATTCCTGGCAGCATGTTCATTACTGACCAGAAGATAAGCACAGGCCGGGGCGGGGGGGAAGTGATGTTGGGTGAGTGTGAAGCGACAGCGGAACATTTCAAGTCAGGTGTGAATGTTGTGTGTGTGTGTTTTGTCCAGGTACCAGTGATAGCTGTTGCCGGCTCAGGCGGTGGTTTCCGAGCCATGGTGGCCTTCTCAGGCGTCATGAAGGCCCTGTTTGAGTCCGGGGTTCTGGACTGTGTCACATACGTCGCTGGACTCTCTGGTTCTACATGGTGAGGTTTTTTTTTTAAATATTATTTCTGTGATTATTTTCTCACACTCTGACAATGACTTTGACTTCCTGTATTTCTTCATATGCTGCCCATGTTGCACACATCATTTCCTGTCCACCGACTCTCCTCCCTACTCAGTTCACAAAAGACAAAAAAATTACAAGACCTTTCTGCCCCTTTGATCCTCAAAGTCAACGGTGTCAGCTCTCTAACATTTTGATAACACCTGTGAAAACACCTCATAGACCTGGAGCTCCACTGTGCCAACACACACTCACAATGTTTTGGGAGTAAATCTTGGTAACAAAAACTGTATTAGTTCAAAATTCAGTTAAAAAAAAATCCTTCCTCATCTGTATTCGTGCACACAGGTATATGTCCACTCTCTACTCCCACCCGGACTTTCCAAATAAGGGACCAAAGGACATCAACAAGGAGCTGATGAAGAGGGTGAGCAGTAACCCTCTGAGGCTGCTGCTGCCCCAACACATCACCAACTACATCCAGGCTCTGTGGACCAAAAAGGCCAGAGGCCAGCCTGTTACCTTCACTGACATCTTCGGTATGCTCATAGGAGAGACACTGATACCTGCGGTAAGAGCCAGCAGCCGCGCGGGACTGTCAGTTCATATTTGTCCGTGTCTCCTGCTGCTACAGCTAATGCCTTGGTTATTGTTTAGGAGATTTTTGGATTCCCATCATACCAATGGATAAAGTGAAGTAAAAAGTGACCCCATCTGTGCTCTCTGCCCCCTACAGAGGATGGACACCAAACTCAGTGAGATCCAGGACAAAATAGATCAGGCTCAGAGTCCTCTTCCTCTCTTCACATGTCTGCACGTGAAGCCCGATGTTTCTGAGCTCATGTTTGCAGGTAAAAAAAAAGGTTTCCGTGCAAAGAAATATAATAACAATCTGCTGTTGATGTGACGGTGGTTCAACTTAGTGTCAGATAGAAACTGAGCCAAATTGAGGAACTGAGGCCCTGATAGACTCGAGGGTTTCTGCCCCCTTTGTACAATACTCCCTGACGGTGGAGGCTGCCAGTACGCTACTGTCCAATGAGACAAGAAGACAAAGAGACATTTGAACTGACTGTAAATAAAGGAAGACAGTCTGGTCTGTGTTTGATGGGGACACTGTTTAAAAACTGTCTATCGTATAAAATCCTTTAAAAACGTAGTACTACTAAATTCGAATAAACACTCAGTACTACTGACCTCATCCAAGAATAGTCATAGTCCCTACAGTCTCAGCTGTAAGAGAGGAACTGCTCATGTGTGCTGTTTCACTATGATATGCACCAACTCATTTAAGTCGTCTTTTGAAAACACATTTGAGTCATTATTAGCTCAAATCATTTTTGTTTTGTTTCTGTATGAACCACTGCAGTGGAAAATACCACACTGTCAAAGAGAGATTAGTGAATTTCAGTTCCGTATCAGCCTGTGTATTTTAACAGCTTTAAAGGATTGCAACACTACTGTTCCTCTGTTGTGTCTAAAACTCCAGAGTGGGTGTGTTTGTACGCAGTGGAGTGACGGAGTGGTCTAATTTATCTTTGGGAATTTGTGTTTTTGGTGGTTTCATTGTTTCAGCAAATACGTCATAAATGACTCGGTAAATATATAATAATAAGATTTGTGTACATACATACAGTACATGCATAGACTGACATAAAGATTATACTTTTGTCTTGCAGACTGGGTGGAGTTCAGCCCATATGAAATCGGGATGGCAAAGTACGGAACGTTCATGACCCCGGACCTGTTTGGGAGCAAGTTCTTCATGGGAACTGCTGTCAGGAAATATGAGGAAAACCCTCTTCATTTTCTCATGGGTATGAAAATTCAAATACTTTTGCAGTCAGTAAAAATATTCTGTTGTGATTCTGACAGAAAGTTTCTGGTGTAACAGGTGTTTGGGGAAGTGCCTTCTCTATCCTGTTCAACAGAGTGCTGGGAGTCAAAGACATGGGCGGGGGCAGCACCATGGAGGAGGAGTTAGGTAATGTATAAAATGTATTTGACCTTAAGGTTAAACCAGATACTGGTATAGTGTTTCATATGGGAGAAATATCAAGAATAATAGAATTATAATTGAATAGAAACTAGAATTATAACCCAAAAATTTAGCATCATAAAGTTGGGGGATTTTTGTCAGCTTTCAAAACTCTGAGAGAGAGAGTGAGAAAGGGAGGGAGATGCGATGCAATGCAGTTAATTTTTTTTTTTAAATTTACAAACACTAATTACTGAAATTAATGTGTTACTTTTTTGTGAAAATATATATATGTATAAATATATATATATATTAATGATATATTTATATAGAAACACACACTTGGTGAACGTCCTACCACAGCCTCCAGTCTTTTCTTTGCACAACAGTGAATTTGTTTTCACACATAGGATTAGTGTCTTCCCACGTTTAAAAATAGCTGACCTAAAATTATCCCACCGCACTTTTAAACATGCATAATGCAGGTATTTTTTGTGTGTGTTTGTGTGCGTCTACCTGTACGCCTCCTGTGATCATTTGAGAGCATATTTGACGGCTCACGTGTCACGGATGAATGCAGCTCTGCGTGTTGCACACTCAGCCCCTGAACTTTCCACTCGTTTAAAGGACAAATCTGTCTATCGTATTTCTTCCTGGAATCACCTAGACAGAGACATTAACAATAGCCAGTGAATTTGATAAAGTCAAATCGCAAATAGCGTCAGATACTGTGCCAAGGTGTTGTCTAAAAACAGACTTGGTAATCTGACAGTCATACCTGTGTTCTGTGTTCCAGAGCAAATCAAACCTCAGCACATTGTCGGAGATGACAGTCTGGACAATGATGATGATCCACGAAAAGGTGACCTGCACCTGACACTAACAACCTCTCTGTGTGCTCTATTATTTTTGTTATCATGTGACTAGCATATTAGGAGAAAAGCCCTAATACAGAAGAAGGAAGTATGAACATTTTTTACCGGTGTGATCTCTCCAAATACAAATGACCAGTGTGTGGGTTCAGATCCCTTTTCAGAATCCACTGGAATTTTGTGATTTTAACAAGAAGTGATTAATCTAGTATCAATAGAAGTGTCTGAGTTCAGAGTGACACAGGAATGACACAGCTTCACACCCACTGCCTCACCAAACTGCAGTTTTTTTACAACTGACTATACAAAATTAATTTAAACAACATTATCCTATTGTCTTTAAAATGCAAATGAAGGAGACAATAGTGCTCACAAATGTGATGGATCTATATTGGTAGATCAACTTCAAACACTAAAGGCCCTCTGGCTCAATCAGAAGTTTGAACAAGTCGATCCAAATTTGCTACAAAATTTCACCAAAGTAAACAGTGGGCTCGGGGAGCAGTGTGTGGGCACGGTGCCATGCTGGTGGACTCGAACCTGAAGCCTTACAGACCCAAGTCCGATTCCTTAACCACTAAGCCACTGCCCCATACACATGAGGGGGTCTACGAACCAGTGTTTGTGTTCTAGGAATTTGAGAAACAATTGAGAACCTCTGGCTTAGATGTAACAAAGTTGATGTTTTTTCAAAAAAACACTACAACCAGAAAAGGGGAAGGAACCCCCCCCCCCCCCCACACACACACACACACACACAAAGCCATCTCTTCTAGGTTTGCACCACTGACCCCAAGCTTGGAAAGAAAAACACATCTTCCAGAAAATTGTGAAAAAGCTACAGGCCTTGAACCTGAAAAAGTCCAGACCAAAGAGATAAAATGACTAAAGGAAGGAAATTGTCTTATCTGATTCTTGTCATTTACTGCTCGTCCTTGGGGTTTAATTACGTTATGTTATGTTAAACTCCACAAAACAGTTTGAGGCAGTTTTCTGCCGCTTCTCTTTTATCCATAACAGTCGCAAATAATTTGTAAATGTCATCAGGTAGGATGTGGGGGCACATTTATTTAGCAAGGTTGTGGTTTAAGGAGTTCATGACATGACTTTGGTGTTTAGGTGGAAGAGAGAACCAGGAAGCAGAGGACGATAATCGCAAGGCTCAGGCCAGCTGGGTTGAGAGAATGTTCACCTCACTCTTCAGCGATTCTTCTCTGTTCAACACCAGGGAGGGTCGTGCCGGGAAGGTAGCGTTTGCACTCGTCGTACTAGTTTCCATTGACCTCATGTCCCATTCATTACATCACCCTACTTTGTTTCCAGGTTCATAATTTCATGCTGGGCCTGAATCTTAACACCAGCATGCTTTTCTCTCCGCTGCACGAGGTCACGTATCACGCTCCCACACCCGAGGAAGAGGTGGACGCAGTCACAGGTGCAGTTCGAATGATTTCGAATGGTTCTACGTCTGTCTGAGAAAACACTGCCCTTAATGAGATGTACCGCACATTGGTTACAACCCATTCACTGTACAGTATAAGCTGCATCCAAATCACGTTGTAAATGAACTGACTGTAGTCATGTAATGAAGGGATCAAATTGTGGTGCATTATGGGATTTTTCAAATTATAGATCATACTTTTATTTAATGTAGATTTTAGAACTCTTTACAAAACTGACAACACTTGAAAACTAGTAGACATATCTGTATATCCTTCTTTTAAACTACAGACAGTTAGTTAATAACTTGATTAAATACATTTGAATGAAATCAGTCGACCAACTACGTAGTAACAAGTTCAAGTGTCAGGACTGGGCTCAAAGCAGCTACCACAGGTCTTGGTTGGGGTGTACCATGAAACCTTGGCTAAAGACATTTAGCAAAAACAGCCAAGGTCTGTAACTGTCTGTGTGTTCTGGGAGTCAGAAGAAACCTCTGTGAGGAAATGTTCAAAGACGGAAACTGCTGTTGAACGTGTGTGACCTTCACAGACCATAGGCTTACTGTAAAAACAGGCTGCGGTTACACGGCTTATTTCGTTCTGTGTGATCTTCTCAGACCCGGATGAGTTTGATCGCATCTATGAGCCTCTGGACGTGAAGAGTAAGAAGATCCATGTGGTGGACAGTGGCCTGACCTATAACCTCCCCTACCCTCTCATCCTGCGCCCCCAGCGCACGGTTGACCTGATTATCTCGTTTGACTTTTCTGCCAGACCCAGTGATTCCAGCCCTCCATTCAAGGTCTGATATGGCTTTTTAACAAGAGTCATATATTTATACAAGTACCAGTAACTGACGTTTTCTCCCAACCATTTCTACGCAACAGGAGCTACTGTTGGCCGAAAAGTGGGCTCGAATGAACAAGCTTCCATTCCCCAAGATTGACCCCAAAGTCTTTGATCGTGAGGGCCTGAAGGAATGTTACATCTTCAAACCAAAGAAAGGAGAGAAGAACTGTCCCACCGTCATCCACTTTGTCCTGGTCAACATCAACTTCAGGAAATTCAAAGCCCCTGGTGAGTGCCTGAGAGCGTGGAGTTTTCCACAGCATGTGCAGGAGGGAAAATATGCCCAGTCTTCTCGTCTTTATTATTATATTAATGCTGGTTTACCATCAAGACACATGAGACATCTCTTCCTCGAAGTTGCACTTTGGAACATGAGCATGATGGCTTGAAAAACATGATTTTTGGTAAGTGTCGGGTCACCTATCTGAGTGACCCTTAACAAGTCTCCTTTCATCATCACTGGGGTTTTATGCTGGGAATGATGCGATGGTCTGTCCTGTGTGTGTGTGTGTGTGGGGGGGGGAGATGCCCACAGATGATCCTCCTCTTCTGTGTGAGTCTTCTGTGTTTTATGAGCTGTACCAGTAAGTTATGGCTCCTCAGAGAACCAGGTGCCAGAGTGTAAACATGTCGTACATCAGCAGAGACACAAAGACACACTAACCACACTGAGTGGGTTGTCGGCCCCTCATACATCCGCTGTAATGTCTGTTAATAGACATTACGTAAGCTAAACTAACATGTAAAGAAGAAATACCATAAATGGACTTCCAACCAAAAATGATACATTTCTAATCCTGACAATTTAAAAAAACATTGCAAATGAGCACCCAGTTGCTGTCTTTTATCCATTCATTCCTGACGTTAGACAACTATGCTTGCGACTCTTCTTACAGGTGTGCCCAGAGAAACGGAGAAGGAAAAAGATTTGGCAGATTTCGACATCTTTGATGACCCTGAATCACCGTTCTCAACGTTTAATTTCCAGTACTCTAACGAAGCTTACACCCGCCTCCATGATCTCATGGAGTTCAACACGCTTAACAACCTTGAGGTCAGTTTCTTAGCAATCATTTTATTCTAGGATTACTGATCAAAGGAATTTTCCATCTGAAAAAAAAGTATGAATACTAGCATCAAAATATATTTGCAATACAACCCTGCAAAGGAGAAACAATTTCAGTGCTGGTACTAGTCATTTTCTGTTTATTTCCCTTTATCTCGTGTTGTCACTGGGGAAGTTTGTGCAGTGCAGTGTTGTCACCAAACAATTCATATTAATTCATTGTGCAACATAAATAGCTGCACACCACTCAAGACGGGAGAGTACAGGCCTGGACAAGATGACAGTGGGTGTGTAAGTGTGTGAAGTCAGACTGACTTTCACACACTATCTGAGTCACTTCCTCACAGGCGTAGAATTCAAATGAATCTGATTTGACTGGACAGACACACTGTCCACAAATATTTTCATAAATACATGGTCAAAGAAACAGGGCGGTTTATGACTTAAAAAAAAGTTGATTGAGCCTTTTTTCTCCCTAAGAATATTATTATTACTCCATATTTCACCTGTTTATTTTATTATTTTATTGTTAAATGTGCCCATTGTGGGCCCAAACGAGATAAGCAGACCCATGAAAGTGAAACTACTGCTGGTGTTCATGATTGGGTTGGAACTTACTGCTGTAGTGTGCGCTGCTGCGTTATTTTTATGCCACAAAGATTGCTCTCATTATGCCACATGAGAGCAACATTCGAGAAGGGCAAAAGGCACAATAATCCTTTTATTCTGATGATCTTGTTTTCATAATCATGGAAAGCTAAAATCAGAATCAAATTTCGATTAATCGCCCAGCCCTTGTTATTATGCTTTAATACTGTCTTTGTCTTTTGTAGGTCATTAAAGATTCCATCAAGGACTGCATCCTCTCTCGGAAGGAGAACCCTTCATGTAGCCCTGTGCCATTCTCTCTGAGTGAGATCCCGAAAAAGAAATTTCTCAGAAGAGATCAACACTCAAAAGCCTGGAATCACTTGGGAATGGATAAAAAGTAATCACCTTTGGCCAGGGAGGATAGACTGTTTGGTAAACTGGAGGATGTACTGTAGTTTATTAAATAGGTTATTCACTTTCTTTTTGGAAAGTGTAATAATCTATTCTCCGATCTCTCTGAACTAGCAGTAGGCTGGTTAAACTTGAATACAAGAATATTTTCACCTCACGTTTACTGGTGAAGGCCGTGTGCATTTATATGGGACAGAGAGTGACTTTATCCAGCACTGGAATTTCAGATATCAACACCTGAGGGCTGGGTGGTGAAGCCAAACTCTGGTCTTCGTCACCAACATCCAAAGACTATCATTCCTGCATGTCTCCCTGATGATACCTGATATTATATGTCCTCTTAACTTTCTTTTCAGCCTAAAAAAGGAAGGACTTTTGGCTCTTATTTCCTCAGACATGGTGTGAACAGGTTTGCAGCACCATGTCGTCCAGAGTTTGTGTCGACATCTCTTGGCTTTACGTCTCAAGTGCCTGTAGCGAAGCTGAATCTGAATTGCATCTCTGCTTTGATTATTTCTATGCCTGCTTGCTGTTCCTAATTTTTACTTTTAGACATCTGAAAACCTCAGCTGTGCTTTCCATAAACAGCCTGCTATTTGAGTATGATTTTTTCTTTCGACAAATCCAGAAGGCTGGTTTTAACATGTAATCCTTTTTCTAAAACGTGAACTAGGTGCTGCTTGTTACCATGGATTTGTTGTTGTTTGAAAGCAACTCCTAAACATGAGGCATGTACCCTGTGTGGATATCTCAACAACTCGAGGATGTTTACCCACCTACAGGGAAGCAGCACTCCCTGCTCCCCTGGAGGGAGTGCCTCATATTAAAGCCACCATTTTGGTAAAACAAAACCTGGCGCCATGGAAACCATCGCTTCTTCCCTAATACTCCTAGATGAAGATGCACGTTTGAGTTGTTCACACTGCTTTTAAGATGAAGCAGCTGAAGTTTACATGGACTACGACTTATTCCTAGTCCGTTCTGTCCTCCACCTAATCCAGCTCACTACAGCGGGTTGAACCTATGCAGACTCTATGCAGGTTCTAGTGGAATTTTACACACTACACCTACACCTACACCTGCAGCAGCACAGACCTGGAATCTGACACATTACACCTATACCTACAGGGGCCTAGAGCTGCACACACACAACAGTGGAATTTTACACTGAAGTGTGTCCGACCCCTATACGGTCTTGTCTCAAACTCTTTGGTTCAATAGAAATTTGAGAAAAGACGTGTGCTGCAGCAGTGCATACAGCAGCGGCAGCACCAACATATCTGCGCAAATCACTGTCTTGTGTGGATTTTCTGGCGTGCAGGTGTATTGTTTTCTGTTCAATAGTTATTTCTGTAGTATGTCAATAGTTTTAATATTATTATTATTTCAATTATTTGTTACCGATCTGTATTGTCTCTTTCACACATTGAACATGTTTTTCCATTAAAAGAACCCAGTACAAAGTCCTATTTTAATCATTTTTGTCTGTAAAATCACCACTACTCTGCTCTAAAGTCTTAGGTTGTAACTTTCCAACAAGAAAAATAACCCAATGAATCTTGTGGAACTCTGTCAGACGTTATACGTGTGTGGTCTGTGCTAGAACCGTTGGATTTTTCTTACAAACATGTTCTTCTTCCATATATATATATATATTTTACAGTGTTTACAAATGCATCAACATCTACAGGGGGTTTGTGCAGAACTGAGACAGAAACCTGAATAATCCGAGTCTTTTTTTCTATTTTAAGTGAGAGATAATTAATATTATATGTGTAATAAAGATTTTTGTCTGACATGTTTTCTTTGTGTTGTTTTTCTTAATATGATAAACAGTATTACCTTCATCAATGAGTTTAAATGCAATTTGTGTTTTGAATGTATTAATAATAAGATCTATTTTTAGTTGGTGCAGGGTCCTTATTGCAATAATTTGGCTCAAATAATTACAGGTAAAATAAAGCGTTTAATTACACCAGTTCTCTAATTTCTGGTAACACTGATGAACATACTCCAGACTGGTAGGTAGCGGTAATGTAATGTGTTTTTTCAATCAGCTCAGCACTTCCAATTCCAGTGTAAAGATTGTACTAAAGCCAAGCACAACTTCAGTTGAGGAACAAAGAAAAAACAAATCCAGGGAAATCTCAGCACACTGTAAGGACTACAAGGATTTGAGGTTGATAAACCACCCGTCCATTAGCCCACCTCCACCTCCTCCACTCCTGACTTCCATCAACCAAAAAAACCTTTTCTTCTTGTAAATCCACTTGGCATGATTCACTTTCCAAACTTCCCACTCATACATACGCATTCTTGAACTTCTTGTATTCGGGTGCCTCCTCTCACACTTTCCTGGCTGGACAGTGACACACATTTGCATTGTTCCAGGCCACCCGCAAAGGGGAGTCAACGTCTCTGTCCGTCTCGTGTTGTTGCTGCAGAGGAACACACCGGAGATAAAATAAGTGAAGATCAAAGTCACTGCAAGTAAAGATAGAAGAAGGAGGAAGCAGCAGGAGATGGCAGATAGAGAGAACCATGTCATGACCTCAGTTCACCGTGTGGGAACAGGTCAGATTTCAAGCCACAGATGTCAATCACAAAGTACACACTTTACTATTGGTGGCGTCTGCATCAATCACCAGTACCATTATGAACAACTTGTACAGCCGAAGAAAAGGCGAAGGTAGCAAAACCACATCCATACACTCTGCATCACAGCTGTAAATGATGGACGAACCGAACATTGCAACCTACAATTCCGTCTTCAAGGGACTCTGGCAGTGAACTACATCACTGATTTTAATTAAACCTGTCTACTTTTTATTTCAATATATAATACTTTCATACATTCACCAAGACAGTGTAAAAGACAATAGGGTTAGGGTTTGGAATAGCTAAGTCAACCTCCCTGGAGGAGTTCATTCAGCTTTAAAAAGAGCTGCGTAACATCTTGTCTGATTCTGCAGCAGATTGTCGACGTCCGAGAAGATAACACCGTGATGATGCTGAGATGGCATGTTGTTTATCAGACAGGCAGAATCCAACGCAACATTACGACCTGTTGCATAATGGGATAGTCAGGATTTTTGGAGTCAAAACCTTGGAGTGTTTTTCTCTGGAGTGTTTCCAGAGATTCCTTTAGCAGAAGATAATACATTTTTTCTAGGTTTTAAGGATCACATTTGTTTGAAGAGGACTTTCCTTCCTTTTACTGTGAGCAAAGAGGATATTTGTTAAACACAGAAAAAAAGGTTAGGAGAAAGCAAATATAAAATCATGAATGCCGTTGATGACAATGTGTGCGAATGCTCTACCTCAGAACACAACACTTCAGCTACACAGCACATAATTAACTGGCATCAATACACCATCTCTCACACACTGCTTCGTGATAGTACTGAGGACACATGAGGCAGATCGTGATACAAGACAAACTGTTCACGGTCCTTTGCTGTCTAAATGTTTGCCTTATTTAGGTGATGCTTTGAATATGAATCGTGTCACCCAGTAAATTACCACAGGTGTAATTCATGTTGAGATGTTCATTTCTGCAGGGGTCACCGAGCATATTTTACATGAAAGAGTAAAAAAAAAAAACATATTTGTTGTTTTAAAACCTTAATGAGAAAAAGGTTAGGGATTTGGGTTTGGAACCAAATTGATAAGTGGTATCAATGTACCACTGCCTCCAAAAACTATAAACTTATTTAAACTCAAATTATACACTGCAAGAAAGACAAAATTCCATTTCCAGCAGATTGACTCCTAACGCCAACCTCAGGTCACACCTGTAGAATCTGATTCTGATTCATTACAGAAAGAATTCTAGAAAGTGTTTAAAAAAGGCCACCATGGGAATTCCACACCTTTCTCAAGGTCTAAAGTATTCTCCGGTGAGACTCAGAACAAATTGCTCCTAAATATGTGAATAGGTGAGAATGATGCATGAATGGGAGAAAGCCCTGAATAAATCCAGAGGATGTAGATCTTAAGAACAGTGAGCCGGTTGTGAAACAGTGGAATGTAACTTAAGCTCCTCTGCACAGCGTTCTTTCCTTTAACTCACCCAACCATTCTCCGGATCCCTCTGTCCTGCCTCCACTCCCTCACTCTCACACACAAAAGAAGGGCTTTGCGTGCATTTGTCATGAGTGTCCTTATTATGGGCGCAGACGGCCACAACCCGTCTGTGCTATGCGAGTGAGTAAGCACATCAAAAGGCAAAGGTACAGGCGCACACATGACATTCACGTGAACGTGTTACTGATAAAGCTCCAGGTTCTCATCATGGCCACCACTGTTTTACCCTCCACTCTGCGCGGCTGCACAGATCACACTAAAGAGAAAGCCTGACTGGATGAAGCCTCTTCAACAACGTTGACATGTCTGCATGCTCTGTGTTTAAATTTCAGCGCAAACCTGCAGGGCACAGGGCCAAGTGCTTCCATGCCAGAGAGTAGGACTAAGATCAGAGCAAAGTATCCTGAGCACATAATGAGCACCCTCACCTGAGAGGAATATCACTCACGGATAATGGTTTAATTAGGGGATGTAATGATTCACCAGGAAATGGGTTGGGTCTTCAGGCCAGTAGTGACTGTGGGTGGTTTCGTTAGACCTGAAGAGGATTTAGATTTTTTGGTTTTTGCTTTGTCGCCTTCAACCTGTAGGCAGAAGTGACCCAAATCTGTTTTTTTAAATCACACAGTGAACATCACAAATTCAATCAAATCCTGACAAAGAATCATAATAGAACAACAAGACCGACAGCCTTAGTTATCACCTCACCACCTGAAAAAGGTGTGGAATTCCAATGAAACACTTTTTTAATGAAGTCGTGGAAAATGCTTCTCTAGAATGCTCTCCTGTAATGAGTCAGAATGCGATTACTGCAGCTTTCCTGCACACATTTACAGATGAAGTATGATTTAGGGAAAAGGCATTAGAAATCAGTCTTCACTGCTCTATTCGTCTTGCGGTGACTTGTGGATCACCACAGCAGTTAATCCTTGGAATGCTGTGGACATTCTTGATTGATGCAATATTGACGACTGGGTACCAGAACTTAAGCAGACACAGCTCAGGCCCCTTTTTGTTAATCTGAAAAAAAAAAACCCAAATTGTTATTTAATTAGTTGTTTAATATTTATTTTTGTAATTGTAATAAAATTAAAGGTGTATTTGCTTCATTAATGGTTTGGCTATCTATTTATGCTAACTTTAAGATATCCCTTTAGCTATATACATATATATAGCTTTTAGACATTTAGGTAATATGGTGCACTCAATAAATGTCCCATCATCAGCCCCACTAAAAGAAACTGCACGGTTGACATGAGAGGAAAGAGGAAAAACGAAAAATAATGACCAAATACACTTCTTACAAAGAGCGCAACAGCAGGGCGAGGTGTGTCTCACAGAAGCGAGAATTAACATGACCTCAGAGTTCTGGTATCAAACATTGGGGGGGTTGTTAAAAACGTTCACTTGTTCCCTGAAATATATACTGTCTCGTTTATAAAAAGGGTATGGTGGGAGTTGGAAATTGTATCTTGTTTCCTGCAAAGAGTAGTAATAGAAAAAATGCAGCCACATGACTCAGGAAAACCCTGACATTAGAGAACGTAAGTGCTGCTGTGTGGGATCACAATGACCAGCACATTACAGACGCAGTCAGATAAACACATTTTCAGTAAAAAAAAAATCAAACATTATACTTCATCTGAGTAGTATCTTCATCTGTTTAGTCTGTAAGGAAAACTACATCACAGCTTATCTAGCACTCTGCACTGTCTCATCAAGTGGAGTCACTCTATAAATATCACAGAATGTTCTTCATTGCGAAACAAATTATTAAATGTTTTGCTAATGTTTGTTCATCTGTCAGCAGCACAACTTAGTATTTAAGAGATGGATTTTAGCTAAAAAAAAGTTTTACGGTTAAGCAGCTTAAGAAAGATGGAAAAAAGAAATCCAGATTTTGTCAGTGAAAGTGAATAAAGACTTGCACTTTGGTGTAATAACACTCTAGGGAAATGAATCAGTTTGTGCACGTTTGTGGCACTGATTTCTTTGGCTCAGACGTCCGAGAATTCTTTTTTTCTTTCTTCCAGCTCAGTGAGACTGTGCTTCAAGAAAAAGTGTCATTCTTTCTCTTTCCAGTCACTGATCCAACCATGTGGCCTGGTGGGCTGTAGCCTTTGATGCTGATTTTGCTGACATTGCAAACTGACACTGCTGCAGGAGATCACGAATTCTCCAAGGTTCTAAACATTTTATTCTATTCTCACGTGTTCTCAGGTGACCTAACCAGAATTGTTAATGCCATGTTTTTTTATTTTAATTTAGTAAAAAGGTGTTTTTTTAATTTCCCATTCAACAAAAAAAAAACAAATACCCCCCCCCCGAAAAATATGGTAAAATCATAATTATTTAGACAAAAGGTAATATGACGGATGACGTTTAGAAAAGAACACTTCGTTGCGTTATGGTCGTACACTACGGCAATAACAGTTTGTACAAATCTATATTTGTTTTGTACTTCCAGTAGTTTGAAAGCAACCACGGTATCTACGGTATATAGAGCTTTCGTGTCAAGTATTTCTACATTTTAAACAAAAATAAATCTAAGGTTTTTTTTTTAAATAATTAAGCGATTTTACATTTTACAACATTTTATATAAAAAATAATGTATTTCCAACGATCTGACATTACAAACCGCCATGTACTTGCCTTATTTATAATACTATACTACCCTCTTGCGGCCAAATGGCCCTGTAAGACTGGGGCTGCAGTTTTAAAGTTGACCATCAGGTGGGGATGTTTTATTAACAGAAAACAGAACAGGGTAGCGGAAGTGAGGAAGCTGTGTCTCTGCCTGCTGCTGTCACAGCAAAGAAAAGCAACCGCTACACCAAGAGCAGCATTTTTTGTTGTTGTTCTAACTAGGACTTAACCGGTTTTCATCAATATGTCGGCGAACACAATGTCTGCCCGCTTTAGGCGAGTGGACGTGGACGAGTACGACGAGAACAAATTTGTAGACGAAGAAGACGGAGGAGAAAACCAGCTGGGTCCTGACGAAGCAGAGGTGGATTCGCTTATCAGGCAATATCCTTTTTGACATTATGGTTGACTAATACACACAAAATATAGAAAACTGCAGTTAAATGTCTGTTTGCGTGTGTCATTATTATTTTTTCAGTAAATTACCTGTAGCTTCAGAGAGTGTATGAATAGGCGTCCAGCTGCCAGGCCAGTGTGTGTTCAGACTTGCCTGGCAGTCACATTCCAGGGATTTGTGACCCGAGTTACTGCAGGCTCTTTAAACGATAAAACCATACCAGAGCCTTTTGAGAGTTTTGACTTTTAAAATACCGATGTTTTCAGAAAGGATTATGTTGAAAGGACGGCCTGCAATTGTTAGTCGAATAATTTACTACAGGTGCAAGTCTTTGGCGATCATTAGCTTTAGAACAGCAAAGATTTATTAAAATTTTGTTAAAGGAAAACCTTTTGAAAAAAGGTGTGATTTCTGTCATCTGTCATGTTAGATTTGCAGTTGTGCTGAAAACCTTTTGAAAAAAGGTGTGATTTTTATCTGTCATGTTAGATTTGCAGCTGTGCTTTCAGTCTCATTAGCCTTATATGGCATGAAAAAGCTGCACTTCCTTATTGAAGGAGTGAGCAGTAACCACCCACCCGAGCTGAACAACTCTAGAGTTCTACTAATTCCACCGTTACATTTCAGTCTTGACAAACGCGACTCACACAGATAACAAGAAGGATTTCAGTTTTAATAAAGACTGAATGCAAATGTTCACACTACAACTGTGGTCAAGTTACACCAAATGTTACTGGAGTAACAGTCAGAACAGATGATTTTTGATCATACTGTTCTGTACTTTATTCTGTAACGTCTCGGTTGTAATTTAAACCAGGGTTTTTTTGCAACAAAAATAAAAATTAAAGTCTTCTGAGGACTAGGAGAGGAATAACATGTTTGGTACTATCGATTTATACATATGTTTTTTTTCTGTTTGTTTTTTGTTTTGTTTTTATAAACCGTGGATCTAGATAGGTACCTAGGTAAATAGAAGTTTTTCATTAGTTACATATTTATTTTTTTGTCGGTAAATTCCACAATTCTTGAAATGCGTAAAGTTGAATTTGAACAAATGCAGAATTTTTTTTTCTTCCATTTTTCTAAATTTGTATTGATGTAATAGTATTTGATATTATCTTCTAGTCAGTGTTTGGTTTTAGAGCTCAGCTATGTGTCCTTAACCTGAGATGCACAGGAAATCTCATGGAGGCTTTACAGGCAGTCCTGAAAAATCCACCGATCAACACAAAAAACCAAAATGTCAAGGTAGGTGTGAAGTTATACTTACTAAATTAAGCCAGAAAACTAGACTTGATAATAATAATTTTAAAAAAGATTAAAAGTACTTTTTTTTCTTTTCCTGTGATCTATATATATATATTTTTTTTTCTTTTCCTGGGATATATATATTTTTTATTTTCCTCTTCCTTCAGGACCGGGCTGAGGGTCTGGTGCTGAAGGTTCTCAGTGCCTTTAAGAGCAGTGACATTGAGAAAGGAGTTCAGTCTCTTGATAAAAATGGCGTGGACCTGCTGATGAAATACATCTACAAAGGCTTTGAGAGGCCGTCAGAGAACAGCAGTGCAGTTCTGCTGCAGTGGCATGAGAGGGTAAATCTTTTTTTGTCCATGGTAGAGGATGTGTAAATTGAGAAAGATAATTTAATCTTTTTTAAACAACAAAGTTATTTATTTAAATTAATTATGGTTTTCAATTCCATAGCATCAATTCACTAACATATTTATCATTCTGTGTTTCTTAAGGCCTTAGCTGCTGGAGGAGTGGGCAGCATCGTTAGGGTTCTAACAGCGAGGAAAACGGTGTGAAAGTGGATCAGTTCACACCACCAACAGATAACAGAGGGTTTCCTAAGAGGAAAAGCCGGCTGTTTTTACCGTATAACACTGTTGTTTGAGGCCGCAGGTTGAGTTTTGTCAGTAGAAAAAAATTGACTGAATATGATCCAACATAGGCCTAGTTGACCTACTTCTTAATGTAACTCAAAAGGGGTTACTAAAAGAGAAACAGAGGTATGAGACTGACCAGGCAAAAAGATTACCACTGATTTCTATAAACAGTGTTTGATTTAGACTAATACAGTATTTACCGTTGCATGTTAAAAGTATTACTGTTAAAAGAACAGTCTGAAAATGTGCGTTTCCACAGCCGGGCTGTGTTGGTAAAATCTGGCATGGCTTATTCTATGATGGACCAAATTTTGTAATATTTTCTTCATACTGACAGTACTCCAACTTTCTTTGTGTTACTATGTTTCGCCGAGATTATGTTTTAACCGAGACGTTACAGAATATTTTTGTCCCTTTTGTTACGTCTTAACTGCTCCCCTCGTCTGTTCAATGTATTCTCCTTCCTCAGAAACATGGTTGCTTTAAAGTAAACTTGTGTAGGTTCAAATGTTTGTGTACTTGTTACAGATACCATTAGAGTCAAGGGAAGAATGAATATACACATAGGAGAAAGCTGTTCTCAACCATTTTCTCCATTATCTTATTTAGCTTTTCCCAGATTTAAAGATTATTTCCCACAATACATCCGTCATTAGTTAATTTAACCTGCACTTGACTGTTTCTGGAATTTTCTGGCATCTTGCTCTCTCTGACTTCTGAGATTTACGTGGTTTACCTGTCCAGAGTCAATATTTTCTAAGACCTTTTCAAACTTTATTTAACAGAAAAAAATCTGAAATAACCAATTCCCTATTTCCTTATATACTTTATTTCTCAACATGTTCACTGCCTCGTTGGCAGATTATGTTCGTTGCCAAATTAAAAGCTTATTTTGACGATTCTGTTGGCTGTGTATAAAGAACTTTTGCATGAAATACAAATGTTTTTTAAATGTACATTTCATGTCGTGAAAGGCCTTCTAAAAAACAAATACATGTAATCTGTTTTTGATTTCGTTGAAAGGTCCTCTGAGCAAGGCACCGTCCCCATACATTGCTCCCTGGGCGCTTAAAGCTGCCCACTGTTTACTTTGGTGATGGGTCAAAAGCAGAAGTCACATTTTGTTGTGTGCAGTGTCACAATGACAAATTATTCACTTCACAATCAACTACACTATGCAGGCAGCCATGTTGGATCGATTTATTTTACCTTAGTCCGACGCACATTTTCTCTCGGTTTCCCGCTTCTTCGCGTCCTCTTCCTTAGCCAGCATCGTTTCAGTTTCTTTTGTTTTCCTTCTTTGCTTTTATCGCCGTGGCATCGTTCGGTAATAGATACACAGCATAAACGCCGCATTTGCGAAGTCATATCGAGGTTAACTATCATTCACCTGACAGGAAGTATGTACGTAACCGCGTACGCAGTTCCACCGAGGAGCGTTACGACATTTAAATGGCGGCACCGGAAAGGCTAAACGGAAATGAACGGATACGCATACCGTTATCACAGTTATTAAATGTCCCACGTCTTACCGTTAACAAACAAAACAAACAACAAACAAAAAAAACAAAAACAAACAAAAAAAACAAAAACAAACGTAAACTACGTGAAATAATTTGTTTTAACCTAAAACCACAATAAGATGTTTCGCGAGTATATTTATTATTTTTTATTAAAAACTTGATACATAATGGCAAAAACAGGAGAAAAGAAACCTATGTACATGTCATTAAAATAAAATACATCTTGGTATCAGCTACTGAATGAAACCTTAAGGCACACTCCTGATGCACTTACTGTAATGTTTGATGTGAATACTAACTTTGGATATGATGGGTTCATTACCTGAGGATGAAGACTATGTGACAGATCAGCGACTGATGACAAAGAGCCACATAACTGACCAATCACTGCTACACTTTGACAACTGATTACACCATGGGTTAAAAACACAAGTGGGAACACATTCAAGCACTTCCCAATAAGTTAATAATAGGTAGATGGTACTGAGTAAAAAGTTTGGGTCTTTGATGAGTACAATCATGTTTACTGTATAAATAAATCTGAAGCGTAGTGGTGACAGACTGAGGGTTTAAAGCTGGCCAAGAGTCCGTTTGATCCCAGTCTCTCATTAACCTTATTTGTCTTGTGGTATTAAGTCCCAAGGCCTGTCCGTACTCACTGGCCTCGATCACTCTATCAAATTATTTCAAAAGTCTTTCGCAGTCTGCTTGATGATGTGGCCTCCTTTCTAGACCACACCCACTCATTCACGCCACGTTGCTCCATCAGTGGTGCTGCACGTAATAGACTAGGTTCTGTTGCTGCACCTTTGCCTCACTCGCCATTTAAAGTGCTCTCAGTAGGGGTAGGCAGAGACAGCGATGTAGACGATGAAGGTGGTCTGGTACTCAATGCCTCCATCTTCACTGTAAGAGAGGGCTCGGACCTTCATGCGGTATGTATGTGGCTCTCGCAGAGCCCGGATGGTGAACAGCACCCCCTTCAGGTTCTCATCTCGTAGGGCAAAAGGTAGCGTGACGTCCTCATCCACCACCGTGAATGTGGTTCTGGGGTGCATGACTCCATCTTGAGTGTAGGCCACCAGCCTGATCAGGTCCTGATTGGCTGCAATACCAAAGGGAAGAGACAGCAGCTTGTACTCCAGGGCGTATGGACTGAGTGTACACTCCAGGTCGTTTGGTGGACAGTCTTTCAGACAGAACCTGCACAACAACAAATGTTTTTTCAATGAAAAAAAACCAAACAATTTTTACAACAACAAATGTTTTTTCAATGAAAACAAACAATTTTTTAAACAAATGTTTTTTCAATGAAAAAAAACAAACAATTTTTAATAAATAATAATCCTTATTATCCAGGTGATTAAACAGTGTGTTGGTGTGGAGGTTCACCCTGTGGCTGGATCCCTCTGATAGTTTTGTGGACAGGGTGTGTCGATGCACTGGTAACTTCCTCTCATGTTAAAGCACATCTGGTTTACTCCACACTGGATGTTCTGCTCCAGACATTCATCAATATCTGTAGATGAAGCAAACGGCTCATAACAAAGACCTTTCTAAAGAAAAGTTAACAACAACAATGCAACACAATGATGATGACTGGGCAGGAGAATCAGCTCTCACCTTGGCAGGTTTTGCCATTGGTCATGAGTCGGTATCCAGGAGGACAGAGACACCTGTGGCTCCCTGGTGTGTTCATGCACTCATGCTGACAGGCATCCCTCACCTCACACTCATTGATGTCTGGGGAAATGACACACACACACAAACCAGGTAAATAAACTTGAGCTTTCTCTCATCTCTACCCTGCCTGTCCTCCATAGTTACCTATACAGCGGCCACCCTGGAACTCAAAACCCTTCTGACAGGCCATAAGTCCCTGCTGTGAGGGATGTGAGCGAGCATCTCTGCGGCTACGGCTCCTAAAGCGCCCCCTCGTGGCGGCTGTGTACGAGTGATAGCTCTGAGACGCCAGGTTGTGGTACAGCTGCTGGTAGGAGCTGCGGTCATCAGAGGACTGAGATGTACGGTAGCCGTATGAGTAACTTTCATAGCTGGGCAGACGCTCCAGGCCAGCGCAGGATTTGCCATCACCCAGCAGGTGGCGCCCTGGTGGGCAGGTGCACTTGAAGCTACCGGGGGTGTTGACACACTGGTGGGCACAAGGCTGCGGCAGCCGCTCACACTCATTTATATCTGCCCTCAGCAGAAAGAAAGACCAGCACCATGAAGAGATGAAGTTATGAAGAAAAAACAAACACCATGAAGAGATAAGTTATGAAGAAAAACAAAAGAAAAACAAACGGGGTCAAATGTGAAGAAATTGGTGGAAAAAAAAGAGTGGGAACATGAAGAGGAAAGTGTAGGTGGTGCAGGTCATAACGACAGAGGAGAGGAGAGAGAGGAGAGAGGATAAAGGGGGAAATGTTAATTTAACAACAATACATTATCATGTCTGTAAGACAGAAATGTATTGGGACTTTTAACACATTCATCTGATTTCACCAAAGCTTTTACTTTTATATAGTACTGCCTTTTAAAACTAAATAAAATAAGCATAAACTACTGCTGTAGTAATGGTATCAGATTGTGTGTAACATGTATGAAAATATTGATATTAGAACAGGTACACTTTTGTTTTTGTGACCAAAACAAGACATGATTAATGATGTCAAAGTGGGACAGGAAAAAATGCCATTACAAAGCAACACGGGGAATAAGCCAGATTGAAAAGGAGACAAAGATTATAGAAGTAGAGACAAGAGAGTGGACACAGAGTGAGCTGTGAGTAAAAAGATGGTGCTGGTCTTTCATCATTGATGTGTCAAAGAATATTCTTTTCTATTTCCTCCCTCAGTGGGTCTTTCCTAGTTGCACTTGTATTGTGTGTTTTGAGCAAAAATGGTACATAAAAATGGAAGTAGCCGCAAAACTAATTTCTGCTCCTGTGACACTAAATGATAATAAGTCCTTGGAAAACTTAATAAGATAATTTTATTTAAACAAGATTTTACAAAACATGAATTTGTTTTAGCCTAGAAATGGCAAAAAGGGAAAAAGAGCAAATATACCTCCCAAGCTAAAAAAATAGGTAATATGCAGAAACCATTTAAAATGTATGAATGGTAAAAATACTTACTTACATATAATTTTACCAACCAAGCATTAGATGTAAAAAATAAAACAAAAGTATAGCAAAGATACAATTAGTTGCTCAATAATAGCTACAAATTGGTAAAACATGGTGTAAAGATGCTATTTTTGGTGTAAACCCAAAAAAAGCAATAAATATATTGATAAAGACTAACAGTTAGTCCACATGTGTCAAACTCAAGGCCTGTGGGCCAAATGCGGCCAGCCAAGTCATTTCGTGTGGCCCACAGGAGCTTAAAAAGCATTTGCCTTATAAGGGGAACTGTATTGCTGATGTGGCCCCCTGGTGAAAATTAGTTTCACACCCCCGAGTTAGTTGAAATTAGGCTAAAACTCAATCTAGGATGATTTTAAAGTTAGACAATTAATAATAATCCCCCAAATGGTGAAATTACTAGACAGGCTTTAAAAAGTATTAGGAAAGAAGCCAAAATAGAGCCATAACTGAACCAGGTCCATACAATACTTTCCAATGAACTTCTCTGCATTCAGCTGAGCTACAGTACATCTGGGCTTTTACTTTTGCAAATAAATGCTTTCATACTCACTGTAAACAAGTGTTCTAACACATGCACGAAATGCTTGCAGCAAAGATGTATGCATTATTGGTTAGTTACCAAGCAGGACTGCAGTACAGCATAGTAGAGATGTAGGCCAAGCAAGAAGCAGGGTCAATTATAACATCTGACCTGAGCTGCAGGTGATATTTAGGTGTCTGTGTCAGAGGAGGGGTTGCTGGCAGTAGCAGCAGTAGCAGAAAAGCTGATGTCAATGCAGGGCAGCAGCATTTCAAACTGCTCAACACATGCTTTAGTAACAATCTGTTTCTGAACACATACAATCAGTGTAAAGTCTAAGAAGATTATATTTATATTCTGTGTTTATTATTTCAGTAACAAAGTTGTACGTACCAATGCAAGGCCGTCCCACTCCCTGAGATCTGTAACCGCGTGGACAGGTGCAGTGGTAGCTGCCTCTGGTATTCTCACAGATCTGGTTGTATCTGCATTGATGGGTTCCGTCCCTGCACTCGTCAATATCTGACACATAAGACGAAGAGATACAGAGTACAATAGTTTTTATGTCGAATAACGTATTATAAATGTTGCGGAGCCGGTTCAGTCCCTCTGGACACTCACCCACACATGTCCCGTTCCCAGCTTTGGTCATACCACTGGGACACAGGTCGATACAAGTGTAACCCCCTCGTGTGTTCTTACACTGCTGGTCTGAACGACAAACCCTCTGTCTGCACTCGTTTATGTCTGAGGTGAAAAGAGAAAATCAGAAGTGTTAGATTTACCTTCACAACACTCACAACATTGATTTTATTTTAGTTGGGATTGTCAGCAGAGGGAGAAGAGTTTTGACTGTATTTAGGGTAGAATATAGAGTGCAGTGATGATTTCCGTAAGTATATTAAATATAATAGCATATATAATTCTTTTCGCCTCACCTATACACCGACGATTCCTGAGTTGAAATCCTGGCTCACAGGCACAGCGGTAACTACCGATGGTGTTTAGACAGTGTTGGTTGCATGGACTGGACTCCTGACACTCATTTATATCTGAAAAAACAAATGCATTGTTATACCTCAAAAACAAGATAATTCAAGAGAGTTTCTTTTTTAAGTTGAACTTGTTGACCCACCAGCGCAGCTCAGACCGTCAGCCGTTCTTCTGAAACCCCGCCCACAGCGCATGACACAACGGTAAGAACCAATAGTGTTCTCACACTCCTGTCCATCATGACACACGTTCCCAGCCAGAGAACACTCATCAATGTCTAAGAGTGAAGTAGAGTAGATAATTTAGGCATAGACACGTTTAATCTGGCACCAGTGTTTGTGTGATCTCCCTAATTCACCTTGACATGTCCTGCCATCAGCTGAGATTGTAAGACCCCTTGGACAGGAGCAGTAGTATGTGCCCATGGCGTTGTGACAGGTGTGAGAACAGGGGTTTCCGGCCTCACACTCATTCTCATCTGCAGCACAATAGTTTTTTTATCATTAAATTCAAAATATATAATTGAAGACACTTTTATGTTATCTGTTACTGATTTTGCACTGAAGCCAAAATGAACGTCACCTGCACAGTACGGTCCAGCAGACACCAGAGTGAATCCCTGAGGACACTGGTTACTCCGATCACCTGAAATCAATTTGAAAAATTAAATACTTTGCTTAAAAAATAATAAGTAATACATATATATAATTATTAATATGTGATAATAATAATACATTATATATATATATCACATGCATTTCTTAAAAACATGTTCACATGTGTTATGCATCACCTTTAGCGATAATGGCTTGTATGCTGTACTCCAACATCTCCTCTAGAGGGTGATAGAGTGCACTTATGGCTGTTGCCTGCAGTGTCTCCACCAGGTAAGGCATTTTGCCCCTTGACAGGTCATAGGAGATGGTGTGGTTCCAGGAGTAAGGCACGCTCTGTCTGTCGATGCTGAACATGCGAGTGGACAGAGCATAAACCTGTCCAGGACCAGTCTGGATGTAGTCCTCAGTGTAGTCCTGTGGAGGAAAGCAACAACTGAGACCACCTTGGAAGCAGTACTACAAAAACCTTTGGGAAAATGGCCTTATCTAAATGTACTTTGCAGAAATGTTAACTAAAAGTGGTCAGAAAAACAGCTAAAAATGACAGTCGATGACTATTTTATTGTTGACATTTCTTAATTAAAAAGTGAATTTGAGAATTGTCTTGAAAACATCCTAAATTTCCCCCAAAATAATTAAAAAAACTGGAATGTTAATGAAGTTATTAGGCCTAATGTACAATCTTGCTTGACATACCTAAAAATACCAACATACACAGCAGTGTACTACAATACATACTGCACACCAATACTTTTACAATACTATTTGTACCTTAATGTTGATCTCAGAGTGTGACGGCAACTGTGAGATGTGTCCGTTCACAACTATGTCCAGGAGCAGCGCTCCGTCTGAGTCCAGTCCTCTGGTCACATGGGTCATCCTCAGAATCTCACCTGGGAACACGATAGCATCAAATACAACGTAGATGTGTGCACGGCAAAAACAAGTACAGTAGGTATGTTTACGTGTGTACATTCATACCTGTAGCAAACTCCACCTGTGTCTCTCTCCTGAAGACACCGCCTGTCAGTGTGTAACCATTGACAGCTTCTCCAACCTCCTCTGCTGTGGTCCAGTAAACGGGATTCAGGATGGAGATCAGCTTCCTCATGGCAGGACCTTAAAAAAAATGATTGAGGAAACCTGAATTTCATTCTGAGATATATTCTGCTCATGTAAACCATGATTAAAACCAGAAGATTTGATAATCCTGTATTAGTGTTTCAATGACAGTAAACTGACCCAGGTTCCTTGGTATGTTGGTCACTGTGGCCTTGATGATTCTTCCTCCAGACTTGTTGTCTGTGATCGTTGCATTCAGGATGGCGATGCCAAAATCAATATCGTTGATGTTTCCTATGATGCTTCCTCGTGCTTTCTGGGGCCCACCTGATAAAAAGACATGGTGTTATGACCTGCCCATGCATCCAGTGTTTATAGAACTGTACAAGGCTAAGTCAAAAAGTTTCAAGACAGGTTTATAATACTCTTTATTCATGAAAAATAACAAAGCAATTTCTCTCTAAACCCTTTATTTAAATCTAGACACTTCAGTTCATTTTGATTAAAAGACCTTTTGAAATTATACAGATGTGTCTCAGAACTTTTTGATTTACCCTCATAAATAAAGAAAGCCATGACTTACCAGGGCAGGCCTGACTGTTACACCTAGACAGCTGGGAGGAGTCTCCTGGACACAGTCGGCCACCGTTACTTGGAGTCGGACTGTTACAGAGTCGGACACGTGTTCTCTCTCCACCTCCGCAGGAGGCGGAGCACTGACCCCACGACTGCCACTGACCCCAGGTACCATCCACTGTAACAACACGGTTTAAAAGAGGAATTATTATACAATTTTATTTTTTCCTCTTCAGAGTGAATCGACTGGCTTAACTCACCAGGACAGCTTGCTGTGCTGCACCTTTGGATCTGTGTGTCTGCACCTGCACACGCTCTACCACCGTTAGCAGGTCTGGGATTGTCACATGTCCTGTAGCGCCTCATCTGTCCTCCGTTGCAGGTCTTGCTACAGCTGCCCCAGCTGCCCCATGGACCCCAGTTGCCACTGACTATGAAAGGAGGTAAAAAAAAGATTCACTGTATGAAAAAGTTTGATATAGAGGTGAAAAAAAAAGTCAAACAGTAAGTAACTCACTGGGGCATGGCTCGCTGTTACAGAAGTCAATGTGCACGTCGTTGCCCTCACACTGCCTTCCGCCGTTCTGAGGAGCGGGACTTGAACAAAGACGGGTCCTCTGTCTGGTTCCACCTCCACAGGAAACACTGCAGGCTCCCCAGCTCACCCAGGATGTCCACTTTCCATCGACTAGATAAATAATATTACAGGGGTTAACAAATGTTCACACACAAAATTCTATAAGTCTAATCTATCTTAAGGTTTTTGGCACTGACCAGGACATGGTCTGTCTTTGCACACTTGAGTCTGGGTGTCTGTGCCTTCACAATGTGGTCCATCAAAAGCAGGGGGAGGGTTGTTACACAGCCTGACCCTGGAATGCATGCCCTTCCCACAGGTCTCACTGCATGGACTCCAAGGTAACCAGGTGCCCCAGTTCCCTGCCACTGCCAAATAAAAATAGAACAAAATGTAGGACTTAAAATAAGAAATGACATTTTGACAAATCCACTGTATGTAGAAAGATAGAAAAGAATGGCTCTTTATACTCAAGACTAAATAATAAGAATAAAACCTGTTAAAAGAAATAGAGTAAAATATAAAATGTTATTTTCATATTTCTATGGCCCACCTGGACAGGGTCTCACGCTGCACATGATGACCTCCACTGCCTTCCCCTCACATGGCTTCCCTCCATGCTGAGCTGGAGGATTGCTACACGTTCTGATGCGGGTTCTGTTGCCCTGACCACAGGAACGAGAACACTCCTCCCACAAAGACCACTCTGACCAGTGACCGTCCACTGAAATAGAAGATTTGAATACAAATGGTTATGATTCTGACCTGAGTCCAAAGTCACAATCATATTCTTATTTAATTACTCTCACCTGGACATGGTTTTCCCTGACAGCTGCGCCTCTCTGACCCTAGTCCCTCACACTGGCGCCCTCCATTGGCAGGTAAAGGGGAGTTACACCGCCTTTGTCTCTTTTGAGATCCAACGCCACAGGATACGCTACAATGACCCCAGTCAGTCCACTCTGAGTAACCACCGTGCACTGTGGAAAAATGACACCATATGAAGAAAAATAACTTTCCAATTAGATTTTTGTTAAATCTGATTATCCCTTTTGACTAATGTCCATATTAAAATATTCTACTGCTACCTAATGGAAAACTCACCTCGTACAGTAAGCGTTACCCTGACCAGCACAGAGCCCAGAAGGTTTCTGGCCACACATTCATATTCAGCCGTGTCCTCCTTCTGCGCGCTGCTGATTCGAAGTGAACCGTTGATCAAGCTGGAAAAGCGGTCGCTGGCCAGCAGAGGGCGACCCTGTTTCGACCACTCTATCATAGGTGTGGGCTCACCTTCTGCCTGGCAGTTGAGCAGAACAGTGGTGCCAGCATCCACCACTGTTTCTGCCGGCTCCACAGTGATGGTGGGAGCACCTGGAAGAAGAAGAAGAGGAGATTTTAATTTAATAATATTAAAAGAAGGGAAGTTATTACACAATAAGTGTTTATGTTTTATTACTGACTCTGTAAGGTCAGTGTGACGCTTCTTTCCACCACACCGGCATCATTTGTTGCTACACACATGTAGTTTCCTGCATCTTCACCCTGTATGAAATAGCTCAAGGATTATTATTCAAAAAATATGTTATTAATTACAAACTCACCCTGTATGAAATAGCTCAAGGATTGTTATTCATAAAATGTTATTAATTAAAAAAAAAAGTCTAAATTATGTTTGTTTCCATACCACTGTGCCATAGATAGCCAAGGAGCCGTTGTCCAGTTGACGGATTCGGTTGGTGATCTGGATGTTTATTCCATTTTTGCTCCACTGAATAGTGGGCAGTGGGTCTCCACGAACCTCGCAGTTTAGGATGGCATTTCCACCAAGAGGTTCGATCCGGTTGGAGTGAAAATCTCCATCAATTATTGGAGGCTCTGATGTCACACAGAGAGAATTGAGTCACAGAAGTAATAATTGTAATAACTGCAACTGTGAGTCTCTGATGAGGCTCAGCTCTGAGCTAATCCTTTACTTTAGTGCCCTCTACTGTGCTAATTCTTTCTGGTAAAAATTTCAACACAGAAACGAATTCACCTTCAAAAAAATAAAAAGCAATAATATAAAATTAGTTAGAAAAAAAGTTAAATATTTGAGCTCACCTTTAACATATACAAAGCCCAGTGACTTGATGGTTCCAACGATGTTCTCTGCTACACAGGTGTAAGTACCAGAATCTTCTTTACTCACTCTCTCTATCACCAGCTCACTGTGACCGTTCATGTGATCATAGTAAACTGTGGAATTATGGGAAAGAAAAAGAAAAGGTCCCAGTTAAAACCATGACAATGACAGATATTAGTTTCCTTCACTGACCAATGATGTCCACTTGCCTGGGACGACGTTGTTGTTGAAAACCCATGTGATTCTTGGTGGTGGGATGCCACTGACCCCACAGGTGAGGAGCAGACGCTCTCCTTTGTTGAGGGCTATATCGCCAAGTAGCTCAGTGAAGGCAGGATGGGTCTGAATGGTCAACGTGACCGTCCGACTGTCCTGCCCCACTGCGTTGGTTGCCACACACGTGTAAGTGCCTGCATCATCAAGCTGGTGAAGAGAAGAGCAAAAGAGCTGTGAGAAAACATCTGTTGCTTGGTGTGCAGACTTGTTGTTGCCATTAGTGACCATACATTAATGAATAAGGACATTAGAAATCTGGAAGGACACTATGCTGGGTTTTATGTCATTCTACCTGAGCTGTGTCTATGACCAGTTCTCCAGAGGGCAGGATGGTGTACTCGGCTGTGCTCTCACTCAGCGGAATTCCGTCCTTCTCCCAGGAGAGGCTGGGCTGAGGGAATCCGTCTGCTGCACACACAAGCTGGGCCTGGCTGTTTTCCACCACTGCTACCTCCTGCTCTCCATCCCGGATGGTGGGAGGGACTGCAAAATACAACAATATTACATACGCACTGAGTATGACTAATACGTGGCGTAAGCACACAGTCACTTGACTGAACCTTACTCTGTACAGTGAGCCTCATCTCAATGCTGACCGTCCCCGCTGCATTGGCAGCAGTGCAAGTGTATCGTCCAGAGTCAGTGGGCTGGACGAAGGTGATCTGCAGGGAGCCTGAACTGAGGACGCGCTGCCGTACAGACTCAACCAACGGCTGGCCGTCCTTATGCCACGTAACCAAAGGAGGAGGGGAGCCATCAGCCCGACACTGTAGCATCACAGAGGAGTCCACAGGTGCTACGTACGTTTGAGTCTCTGAGCTGATCACAGGAGGAACTGCAGGACAGAAAAATTACACACAATTTGTTAATAGTTCAAACAACTGTAAAACCTACATGTTCATCTCCCTACCATCACATGGCAGGAAGCTTACCTTGGACTTTAAGTTTGGTCTTCCCCAGTGCAGTACCAGCTGGGTTTTGAGCCACACAAATGTATGTGCCAGCGTCCCAAACTGAAGCCTTTGCGATCTGTAGACTTCCATTTGGTAGCACTGTGAAACCTCCCCCTGAGGGTAAAAAAAAAAAAATTCACGATGTGGTAGCACTGTGAAACCTCCCCCTGAGTGTTAAATAAATAAATAAATAAAAATCAAGATCCTTCCCTGTTTTCTGTTTGTTATTACTGACAGGTTTTGAATGAGACTGGATTATTGACCTGGGGTGGGAATGTTGATGCCCTCCTTCTGCCAGGTAATGGTGGGCCGAGGTGAGCCTGTCGCACCGCAGGGCAGAGTGATGGGGTTATTCAGGATAACATCCAAGGAGGGAGGGTGGGACTGAATCACTGGGAGCTCTGAGGAAGTAAAATGACAGCTGTACAATAAATGTAAAAAAAAAATAACCAAAACATTAATTCTAGAGATTTATCTTATCAAAGATTAAGTTATTTTTTCTAGTAATAAAAAATGTAAAAATCAATCTTTATCAAGCTAACACTCCCACATATGGCAGATCTGGAAAATGGCCTAATGTCAAAGACTAGGAAAAATGTCATCACAGTCTTCCAGAATCAGATATTTTTTCCGTTGTTTTATTAAGTCACTACTGTAACATGTATTTTGTTTCATGTTCTTACCCTGCACTGTAAGCAGTACGTGGCGCTGTGTGGAGCCCGCAGCATTCTTCGCTGTGCATGTGTAGTGTCCAGCGTGACTTAGCTCAGCTGAAGAGATCTCTACTGGACCTGAGTAAAAATGTTTGAATTGGGAAAAATGTAATTAAAGTTATCAATGTCATACAGATAAATTAGCATAGAAATGTTCGATTTTGTAACTGACCTGTGGGCAGGATGTTGAATCCTTGTCCCTCCTGAGGAAGCTTCATACCATCTTTGCTCCAGTGGATTGAGGGCTCTGGGACTCCAGATGCAGTACATGCAATGACCACTGGGGACAGTCTGGTTACGGTAAGCTCAGTCGGTTCATCTGCAATTGATGGAGGAACTGTAGGAAGAACAAAAGAGCATATGAAGGTTCATCTGCAATTGATGGAGGAACTGAAGGAAAAAGAAAAGAGCATGTAAAGAAAACATGTTATTACCATGTTGCCATAAAACAGCACAAAGTTGTTCAAATGTACAGGTCCTCTCACCTTGGACAGTGAGGTCGATGGATCTGGTTTGATTCCCTGCCTCATTGGTCACCTCACACTCATACACTGCTGTGTCCTCTACAGTCGGTGCTATAACCACCAGGGATCCAGAAGAAAGTTGTCTGAAAAAAAAAGACAATGAGGTGAAATTAGTTCATGGTTTTACAGGTTCTCTTTTAATTGGTCTTCGTAAATAAGGTTTAAGATCTGGAATAGGAAAACAAAGACGGAAAAAACCTGGATCAACCTGTACATATTTTGGTTCTGGTCAGTATTTATGGCTCGACCATTTTTCTTCCAGCTGACAGTGGGTTTGGGTATACCAGTGGCCTCACAGGACAGGGTGGTCTGGACGTTGACTGTGACGGTGACGTTGGTTCGTCCTTCCGTGATGGACGGAGGAACTGGAAGGTGAGCAAAATATAAGCAGGTCACTTAGTTACTAACGTAATGTGTTGGAGGCCGTTCAACAGTTTAAAAGTAGGGTTTTCATAAACTGACCATAAACCTGCAGGTCCACTCTCTTGCGTTGTGTTCCAGCTGGATTTGCTGCCATGCAGAGGTAGCGTCCTGTGTCAGTCACCTGAGCAGAGTGGATGTGTAAAGACCCATCATCTGCAAATGTGTACCTGTGCATGTGCACATCAAAGTGGGTGAGATGGTTGAACAGCTATAACAAGGATAATATTGATGACAGTGGTCTCAGAACAGCGACAAACTTTTACCTCAGGCTGTTTCCTGCTAATACAGCACCGTGTTTCCTCCAGGTTACGCGAGGTGTAGGGACTCCACTTACAATACACTCCAGAACTGTTGGCTGGTTGACAAGTACTGACACCGCCTGGGGACCTTCTTTGATAGATGGGGCCACTGAAGAGAGAAAAGGTTTTAATTAGGCAGAAAAGTGTTGGGATGTGTTCAAAACAACCAAACTGAGAATTAGCTAAAAAACAAAAAAACAAAAACAGTAACAAGAGAAAAGGTTTTAATTAGGCAGAAAAGACTAATCATTGAGTTTTGTAGCCAGCCATTAAGATTTTGCTTTTGTCCAGCCCGGCTTTGTACCTGAACTAGACCTTAAGTTCAGAAAGTGTTGGGATGTGTTCAAAACAACCAAACTGAGAATTAGCAAAACAGTAACAGTACCATGGACAGCCAGGTTGAACAGCCGTGTGGTCTTGCCAGCGATGTTACTGGCCACACACATATACTGAGCTGCATCACTGAGCTCTGCCATGTTGATCTGTAGGTAACGCCCAGCGGACAGAATACGCAACCGAGCGGAGGCCTGAAAAACAAAAAAGAGCACAACAGGTCAATGAGCATCAGGATAATTGCTAAAAATATATTAATTTAATTTAATTTACAATAAATAATAATAGTTTATTTATTTTTTATTTGAATTCTCACCTTCAGCGGCTGACCGTCTTTGAGCCAGGTCAGAGTTGGAGGAGGGACAGCATCAGACTTACACTCCAGTGTCATCTGTCTGTTCTGCAGCACTGACACATTCTGAGGTGAGCTCTCACCAGCAATGTTAGGAGGCACTGTGGCAGAAAAATGACGAATGTCAAAGAGTTGTGTGTGTACATGTAATCAAAATTCCTTAGATATTAGTACAAATAATGTATACTACATCCTTTTATGCTACACTTTATACAAAACTCTTTTACCTTACCATCCCTGAACCTCTCAGTTAATCACATGACTTGTTACCCACCATGCACTAGGACCTGGAACTCCTTGTCATCATCTCCTGCTGGACTGCTGGCCAAGCAGCTGTATCTGCCTGTGTCCTCCAACTGATAAAACATTATACAAAAGTGTTGCTTCTTCTTCTTCTTCTTCTGAATAATTAAATATAAATTGATAGCACAGCATAATACTTCATCACCGACCTGCGCTGAGGCGACAATGAGAACTTGTCCTCTGATAAGACGAGCGCTGTCTGTCTGTGGGAGTGGGCGGCCGTCCTTCAGCCAGGTCAGAGAGGGGGTGGGGATACCAGAGGCCTCACAATGAAGCTCCAGAACGTTATTGACCACCACGGAAACCTCCGTGGGTCTGCCCGAACCTTTGATGTGTGGAGGGTCTGAACAAGAAAACTGTGTTGTGAAAGTTGGTGGCACAAAGGTGAAAGGAAATCACGGTAATAATCTACTGTTTGCTCCTGGCTTCAGTGAGACCAAACCTACAAAAACTCACAGTTCCCATCATCATCCTTCACACTCACCCAGCACCTTCAGGTTGAAGTGGCGGTTTGCTTGGCCTGCAGTGTTGTTGGCCGCACACGTGTAGAGTCCCGTGTCATTGACCTGGGCCTGGATGATCTGCATGGTTGTATTTAGGTTGAGATATATGAGATGAAGATCAGGAAGTAGAGATTCGCCCTCTTTGAACCAGGACACAGAGGGAGTTGGAACGCCATCAGCGACACACATCAGAGACACGAAATTTCCCCTGACCACAGTCACATCCTCTGTGCTGCCGGCTCCATCCAGAGAGGGCGGAACTGGGCGGGGGGAGGAGAAGAAGATATGGATAAGAGGGAATTGGATTCACTGTTGAATTGAAGGTCAGCAGTTAGTGAGTCTCACCATACACCTGTAGGTTGTAATGTCTGTTGTGGACTCCAGCCCTATTTGAAGCAACACAGGTGTAGGTGCCACCATCTGACACCTGGGTCCTCGTGATCCTGACAGACACAAAATGGTCCAATAAGTAAAGTTTAGGGCAGACATGTGACCACACCAATGAGTCACAAACCTGCTGTTATTTGCCTTTCTGTTCTATGTCATATTTAGGAATGACAACTTGATTAATCATGATTATTCATGATTAAATTCAATTGTAATTATTGATGATGAATCAATGGCTACCCTGTGACTAATCTGATTATTAATCAGATGTTAATCAATTGACAGCCCTTGGTGTGATATGCGCTCCTGGTGCCCAGTCCACTGACCTACCGGAGCACCTGTCCAGCAGAGAGGAGGCGTATGTGGGAGGAGACTGGCAGTGGGAGGCCATTCCTCAGCCAGTTGAGCTGCGGTGGAGGAGAGCCGGTGGCAACACACTCAATGTTGATGGAACTGTCCAGAACTGTGGTCAATTCTTCAAACACATTCTCATTGTTGCCATTTATCACAGGAGGCACTACAGAATACGAAGAGTTTGAGATCAATAACATAGGAATTAATTCAAATCCAAAGTTGCAGGAATTACATATTACGTATTGTGTATTTGACGTGCACACACCATAGACATTTAGATTGTATATCCTGTCTTCTTCTCCTGCTGGGTTGGTGGCCACACAGGTGTACTTCCCACTGTCAGAGGAGTGAGCTCTGCTCACCGTCAGCGTGCTGTTGTCCCGGCTGATCCTGCAAAAATAAATAAAAAAAATAAAAAATAAATCAACCATTACATTATGTTTTTCATCAATATATTGAAATCACTTTTAACTCGTTTGCTTCCTACTCTACCTGAGGCCTCTGCTCGCTCCACTTGTGATGACCCGTCCATCCTTCAACCACTGGATGGTTGGTCTGGGGCTTCCCTGCACTCGACACACCAGCTGCACGCTCTCATTCAGCAGAACTCCCATCTCACTGGGCATCTCTGAACCTGAGATACTGGGAGGAACTAAAAGAAAATGTTCAAGTAGATCGATGCACTAAGTCAGGGGTGTCAAACATACGGCCCGCAGGCCAAAACCAGCCCACTAGGGTTTTCAGTCCGGCCCACTTGATGAATTTTGAAAAAAAAATACAAACACTTCATGTTCATGTATCTGTGAAATGAATAAATAATTATAAATATCTAATATACTTGACTGAAACCTGTGCATTTACCTTGTATAGTGAGTTGGTAGCTCTTGCGTGCTTTGCCCTCCACATTGGAGGCCAAACACATGTATGTGCCACTGTCAGAGAGCTGGGAGCGTGCAATCTGAAGCTTGCTGCCCCCTGAGAATATGTGCATCTCCAAAGAGTCAGAGTTCCCTAGAAAAATATGAAAATAAAGTGTAACTGCAGGGAATCACAATTAAAAACACAGTTTGTCTACCAGACTGTCAGTAAGTTTCCGTCCAGTTTACAAACATAGAAGGAGATAATATTTATTTACAGATAAGGTATATTTTACAGTTGAAACATGTAAACTTAACATAAAAAATATAAAACTAAAAAGGCTCAGGAGGAAGGAAGAAAACCTTTCTGCCTGAATCGGACCTACCTATTGGTCGCCCATTCTTCAACCATGTGAGGCTGGGAGGAGGGATACCAGTGGCATCACAGGAAAAAGTGACAGGGTTGCTAATGGTTTCTATCACTCTCTCTTCTTTTGGACCATCAATACTGGGAGGCACTGGGAAGAACGAGAAGGACAGAATATACATTACAGGTATTCGGGATATACGTTTTACGAAGGACAGAATATACATTACAGGGATTCGGGATGTGTGTGTTTTAATCAGTGTTATGTAATAATTGTGGTACCATAAATGTTTAGGTGGAAGTTTTTGTCCACTTGTCCAGCAACATTGGTGGCTTTGCAAACGTACTGTCCAGTATCAGACACCTTAAAGAAATGACAGAAGGAATTCTGCTGTCCAGTATCAGACACCTTAAAGAAACGACAGACAGTTGTGACACAGACATCAGTATAAACAGAAGAAAGCAGCGAGTCATGTCTCACCTCTGAGCCTTTAATGTGAAGCATCTGTCCCTTGGCCAACAGCTGCACGTTTCCTGACTCTGTCACAGCTCGGCCGTTCTTGTACCAGGTGATGGTCGGAGGAGGTACTGCATTAGACTCACACTCCAGAGTTACTGATTTTCCCACCAGTACATTCACCATGACGGGAGAGTCCCCACTACTGTCACGGATACTGGGGGGAACTAGAGAATGTACGAAACAAAAATCATAAATTAAACATTGTTACACTCTTGTAACAACACACAGTGAGGATGTAGAGAAAACTGACCAAAAACAGTCAGATGGATGTTTTTGCTAGCTTCTCCTGCTGCGTTCATGGCGACACAGCTGTACTTTCCTGCATCTGATACTTTTGCTTTCAGAATCTGTAGCAAACGACCACCTGAGGGTATGAGCACAACTTTGTCAACTTCAAACTGACTTCCTGTGAAACATATCTTAGTGGCAGACTGCCTTCCTTCCCAGTACCTGGCATAATGAGTGCATTTGTGTTGCCCTGAATTGGGCCACGATCATTGAGCCAACTCAGAGTGGGAGGGGGGAAACCAATAGCTTCACAAGCCAGAGACACAAAGTTGTTAACCACCACGGTCACGTTCTCAGGACTTGGTCCGATAATGGTTGGAGGAACTGGAAGGTGAAAAGAAAAAGGCCTGTCAAAGAATTGTCCCTACTTTAGAGTATTCTGTACTTATTTAATGTGATACTTTAGAGTATTCTGTACTTATTTAATGCGATAAGGTAATAGAGAATGTCCAGGTGACTCACCATGAACGTTGACGTTGAAGGATTTGTCTGCACTTCCAGCCACATTTTCAGCAGCACACACATAACGTCCGGTGTCAGACACCTGAGCGTTTAAAACCTGAAGGTTTGAACACAAAACAATAAAATATAATTAAGCCAACACTGCCTTTAAGTTTCAGCTACCTATTTTTATATACATTTATTTCTCCTGATCAATGTGATTTCCATCTATCAGAACAGAGGTACCTGAAGTGTTCTCCCATTGGACAAGATTCTGTGCGGACCACCGGAGCTGATCGACTGGCTGTCCTTAAACCAAGTGATCTTTGGAGCTGGGGTTCCATCAACATGACACTCCAGCTGGGTAGTTTTGTTGACCAGGACTGTGACCTCGTCTGGTACATCGCTGTCAGCTCCACGGATGGATGGAGGCACTGATGCAGTGTAGCAAACACACGAGAAATGCTGTGAGTTTTATTTTACATGACTTCTCCTGAATCCCACAGACTGTATGGGTATCACTACTTTTACTCACATAATACTCTAACATCATACTGGATGGAGTCTTCTCCTGCTTCGTTGACGGCCACACATGTGTATCTGCCTGTATCTTCAGCCTGTGCTCTGGGAATCTGCAACACTCTCCCGCCTTCATTTAATAAATAAAAATTCCATCATCATTCACATCTTATCTCTGTTTCTGCCTTCATTTAATAAATAAAAATTCCATAACCATTCACATCTCATCTGTGCTTCATTTTCTTCTATGATTCTTTCTACTTATTTTATTTATTTGTTTAATAATTTATTTATACCTGGTAGAATCAGAACTTTATCATTAGAAGTGAGCATCCGTCCATCTTTGTACCAGGTCAGTGTAGGAGGAGGGACAGCGTTGCTCTCACAATACAGAGACAGAGGATTATTGAGGATTACATCGCGAACATCTCCTCCAAGGCCCGGGACAGAGGTGCTCTCACCAAGACCCTGAGGCCTGTGGAAATTGGGTGGCACTGAAAAGATGAAAAGAAAATATTCAACAAAAGTTGTGCCGCTTTAAACACAGTTTGTTTCATGATCCTCCTCTCATTTATCATGACCATTTTGTGGGTCTTTTCTTATTAAAAACCAGCAATGTGCAGCTTTGATATTGCAAGTTTAAAACAAAAAAACAAAAACAAAAAGACTACAAATGGTCTTAAATGTGAATTAACTCATTAACATCAGCCACTCCAGTTCACCTTGTATATTTACATCAAAATCCTTCTCATCTTCTCCTGCTATATTAGTGGCTATGCAGGTGTAACGCCCAGTGTCTGACACCTGAGCGTGCTTGATCTGAACAATGCGGCCGTTGGCTGTAATGGACACGTGATGGTCTGCCTGCAGGATCTGCAGGAGAAGAGTGGAGTCAAGAGAGACGGGATTCAGAATTAAAATGACACTGTACCATAGTGAACAAATAGAAACAGGAGGCAGAACATGTACCTGTCCATCCTTGTACCACTGCAGTGCTGGAGTGGGAATGGCCTCAGCCTCACACTCCAAGGTCAACGTGCTATTGACCTTGATCTTGACTTCTTTGGGAGTCAGTCCTTCCCCTGGGATATCATTTTTATTGATCTGTGGAGGAACTAAAATATAGAACCGAGTAATTGTATGTATTGTAAACATCTCTCAACTCTCTGTAACCATGGATGATACATGTGGTGTTCCAATAAATACTGCCAGAAATCGGACTAAATCTTCTTACCATAAACCTTGACCTCATAGTGCTTCAGTGTCTCTCCGGCCTCATTAGTAGCCACACAGGTGTATCTCCCAGCATCCTCCTCTTTGGCATTAAGAATCTGCAGGGTTCGTCCTCCTGTCAGATCCACACAGAGTCATGATGTTGTGTCTTGTTTCCTTCATTACAACTACTTTGTTATTTGATTTATTACAATATCAAACCTGGTAGCACCCTAATGTTGCGCCTGGACTCGAACACAGTGCCGTCTTTGAGCCAGGTGATAATTGCAGGAGGGTAGGACTGGACTTCACACACCAGAGAGGTGGGGTTACTCAGCGTCACTGTTACCTCCTCTGTAAAACCCTCAGGAATCAAACCAACAATGGTGGGGGAAACTGCCAGAAAAATGGTAAAAGAAAACCAAACTGAACTTAAAGTACCAATGACATTTATTTGTAAAACAGTTATAATCTGACTGAGTGGATTTCCCTGTACCCAGGACATTGAGGTTGAAATGCCGACTCCTGTCTCCGGCGCTGTTGGAGGCGTGGCAGCTGTACCTGCCCGTGTCTGCAACCTGGGCCCCAGAGATGTGGAGGAATCGACCATGAGACAAAATCTGATGTCGACTGTTAGGAAGCAGCAGCTGTCCATCTTTCAGCCATTTGATCTCTGGTACTGGGTTCCCTGAGAAATCGTGTGGACAGGTTAAAGGTCAAATAATGTTTCTTCAAATCGTGTGGACAGGTTAAAGGTCAAACAATGTTCTGTCATCAGCTGCAAGACTTTGCATTTCATAACTAACCTGATGCTTCACAGGTGAGAGTGATGTTGTGTTTCTCCTTGACTTTTGTGTCCACAACTGTTCCCTCCTTAACAATACTTGGTGGGACTGTTGAATTAGACCAGAATTCAATTAAATGATTCTTATTTAGAAACAAACAAATCTCTAAAATATCAATAATATATTTTATTATTTTAAAGAAATAAATTGTCCAACAAGAACAGATTAAACAAAAAAAGTGAGGCATCTTGGTCCTAATGAAAAGAAATTATAAAATCACTTTACCGAGGACGTCAATATCAAAGGTTTTCTTTTCCTCTCCGGCGCTGTTAGACACAATACACGTATATCTCCCAGCATCCTCCACGGAAGCGTGCATGAGGCGCAGACTTCGTCCTCCTACAGATTCAACAGAGCACCTACTTTTATTTAAGTTTATTTGGTTTGTTTTCACACAACGCAAACCTCCCAAAAATGTGTTCACAGCTGGTTTAAACTGAATGGGCCAAATTAAGAGAACTGAATAAATCAAGAGAAGGAACCTGGCTGCTCAGACTCACAGCTGTTAAAACATCTTACCGTCAGCTGTGAATGCTTCAACATTTCAGAAACAAAATTTGTGAGAAAGCAAACAATTAAAGGACACTGTGTAATTCATAATCTGCTAAAACTTCAACTACTGTAATTGGAAACACAAATATTATCGTCTTTCCAACACATGCTTTCTATCAAATGGAAGACGACAGAACAACGGAATTTATAAGCCCTGAAATCTATCTATCTGTCGTCATATAACCGAAGCTTCCAACGGCCTAGAGTTCAAATTGCTACCATTACTACTTTTTGGGGAATTTCTTTGATTCACTTTTTTTCAGGATGTTAGGTTAGATTTACGTTAAACCAAAAAAATGTGTGGGAGCAGACCTGACAGGATGCGAACAGAACTGGTAGCTTTGATTGGTCGACCGTCTTTCAGCCAAGAAACAGCAGGAAGAGGGATTCCTGAGGCCTCGCAGTTCAGTGCTACTGGGTTCTTCACAACTACACTCACGTTCTCTGGCACCTGCATCTGACCGATTATACTGGGAGGAACTGAGACGAGAGAAAAATGAATAAAGATGACGTTCATAGCTCTGAACCAAAAATAAATTAGAAAGAAAAACAAGATAAAAGCCATAAATACCGTTTACGCTGATGTCGTACTTGCTGTCGGCCTGTCCTGCTACATTAACAGCGATGCAGGTGTAGCGCCCTGTGTCTGACACCTTGGCATCTTTGATCTGTAACAACTGCCCCTCGTTTAGGACTTTAGCACCATGATGGCCGGTAACCGGACGTCCATCTTTAAGCCATGTGACTGCTGGTCGGGGCACACCCTCTGCAGCACACTGCAGGGTCACATTCCCTCCACGGGTCACAGTGACATCCTCAGTGCTGCCATGTTTGATGGACGGGCGAACTAGGTGGAGGAATGATAGCAAAAAAAATGTCTACAACACTTGCACAAGTTGTACGGTTTAACCTGAACCTATGAACTATAAGTATCATGATGATATTATATAATGTGCTTTTCATACCATAGACCTGCAGACTGTACTCTTTAGAACTGGTGCCGGCTGCACTGGAGGCCGTGCAGGTGTAAGAAGCAGCGTCCGTCCTTTCGGCGCTGGAGATCTGCAGCTGTCGACCTCCAGACAAAACTCTGACCCGCTGGTCGGACTTTAGCTCATAATCTGTGATAAACACACATGTGACTCAGCGTTGTGAGGTCCAGACTCGTCATTATCTGCCAAGTGTTTAGTGCATCATCTGTCAAGTATGTGTCACTGATTAAATCACACATTTACCGTCTTTTCTCCAGGACAGACTCGGAGGAGGAATCCCACTGGACTCACACACCAGGGTAATGAGACTTCCTTCTGTCACAGTCAGACGTGTCACCTCCTCTGAACCATGGATACTGGGAGAAACTGCAATAGGGAAATCCCAACAATAGGGGGCGCACACATTTCAGTAAAGAACAATGGTGTTTTTTTATGTCATTTAATTTTATTCATTTACTTTGAGGAAGTAAATAAAATACTGCTAAAACAACCAGGTTAAATTACGGTATAGATTTAGAGTAAACAACACAAAAGAACACTAAGAATTTCTTGTTTTAATAATTGGTTCAACTAATTCTCACTGGATGAAAATAAAACCTTGATGCAAAATAAAGTAAACTCACTCCAAACATTGAGATTATAGTTCTTCTCTGTTTTTCCAGCAACATTCGTGGCTTCACAGGTATATCTGCCCGAATCCTGCACCTGGGTACTATCAATCTGTAAAAACATGTAAGAAAATAATTTGCACTAATTCTCTATAGCATTATTTTATTTTCAGAATGAATCAAGTGGACCGGAATACAACCCTGAGGGGGCTGGCCTTGGACCACGGGCCATATGTTTGACACCCTTACTCTTGGACCACGGGCCATATGTTTGACACCCTTAATCCTGGCCCACGGGCCATATGTTTGACACCGTTAATCTAGACATTGTTTGATCAAATGTGCTAATTCATTTCCTACTGACAGTAATATGTGAGCAATACATCAGCATTGTTGTGTTTTCCTTTCCAGTAAATATTAATCATCAACTAAAAAATTTGTTTTCCTTTCCAGTAAATATTAATCAATATATTAATCATCAACTAAAAAATGAAATAAAGAAAAATAGAAAAATGTGAGATGTACTGTAGGTCAAATAATATCTCCCATTTTTTCTGACCATACCTTCAGCAAACTGCCGTCATCTAAAATGGCCAGACCAGGCTTCCTGAAGAGAGGACTGAAGAGAGGACGGCCGTCTTTACGCCAGGACAGGGTAGGAGGAGGGACAGCATCGCTCTGACACTGCAGATCCACCGACTGCCCCAGCATCACCGTGGTGTTCACCTCCTCACCCTTGATGTTTGGAGGAACTTTGGAAGACACAGTGAGCGCTCACTGACGGTGAGGATTTTGACAGACTACATCATCCGACACGTGAATGGTCCAAACATCACAGTTGATTTGGACGCTCTTGGACATCAATTGCCTTTGAAACTAAGCTTTTAATCCACTGAGAGGAACGCTTGTTAAATTACCTCACAAGTGAAAAGAGTAATTGCCTCCTGAGACACAACGTCTGTGTTGTGTTGAACATCTGGTGTCCTTTAAACACTAATTCTATCTCTGGCTACGGCAGCGGCATTTAAACAGTGCAACATTTGTTTGTAGTGTGAACAATCAGGGTAGCTGCTGTTCCAAGAACCTCATGATACAAACAAACATTTAGAGGAGGTCTTCTCTTAGAATATGACATGACATCAACTTCATGTCCCTCTGTAGTCCTTCCAGTCCCGTGTTCATAAGGATTTCATGATGCAAACCTGACCTAATCTAGAAAATAACTTCAGAGCAATTTCCTCTGCATTATGGTTATTGGGCAGAAAAAAGCAAGTCGTTAAGAGAGGACGGAACCAGACACAGGAAGCCTCAGCAGAATGGTAGCAATTACCACAACAAATCTGTCTTCCCTTCTCCCTGAGAAGTTCCTCTTTCTAAAATGAACCCACATCATGTACACGTTTGTATTCTGCGTATGTATGTGTTTTTTATAAACAGCGCATCTCCTGTTACCTCCTGGACGTGAACTTCTGGTTTAACATGTATAACAATTGCTCTGCCGTCAAATCAGATGATGTGAAGGAAAACTGACAAGGTTTATGGGTCGGCTAAACCGAGTCAAATTATACGCCCTCTAAATACAGATGTTTTGCTGAAGGCCTGTTTCAACATTTTTTTTTTTTTTTGACTGATCATGTTCTGTCCTGGATCTGCAGCTCTGTTGAAAGACTTACTACAGTTGGCCTTAATCATGTGTGAGTAGAGCAAGAAGTGCAAGCAGGAAAATGCATTAAACGGAGGGGTTCAACAGAAAGAAGAGCGATGAGTGTCAGGAATCCATACAGTTGAGAATTGATGTCAGATTTGGCTGAGAGGGAATTCTAACTCGCTTGGTTACAAAACAAGGAAAGCTGAGAAAAGTCAAAATAAACATTGACTTTTAGAAATGGATTTGTTGGATTCTGGAACTGGAAAGAATCTAAGGTAGTTTTAAAATCTGAATGTTTTATTATTCATAGTTGATAGATTGTGCTTGACTTACCATACACTCTCAGATCATAATCTCTGTTTTGTTCTCCTCCAGCGTTGACGGCCACACATGTGTATCTGCCCGTGTCACTGACCTGAGCACTGCTTAGTGACAAAACCCTGCCTCCAGATAACACCTAAGAGTGAGAAGGAAGCAGATCTACAGTCAGATCATGAAACAGGAGCCAAACTGAATCCAAGTTGATCAAACAGTACCTGAATGCCATGTGACACACTCGCCACAGGGCTGCCATCTTTGAGCCAAGTGAGGCTGGGTAGAGGAACACCAGTGGCCTCGCACTCCAGTCTGGCAGCTTCATTCACCACCACTGTGACCGTCCCACCTCGACTGGAAATGATCGGTGGGACTGGGAATGATCAAATCAATCATGATTCAGCTCACATCAGTATTACATCAGACAATTTGTTTCAGAAGAACAACAACTTGATGAGTGTATAAAATAATTAAAAAAAAAAAAGAACTGGGCTCGTTCAATCTCCAGCACCTGTCCACGCTTCAGAAGAGTCACTCCTGCTGCACTAGTCACAGGCCGTCCATCTTTATACCAGGTGATGGCTGATGATCAATGGCATGAAAAAGAACCATTATCAATTCATGTATAAATGTTGACGTACAATAACTGTACAACACAAAAATAAAAAATAATAATGTAGCATGAAACTATTCTTCTTTGGTTTAGAGGTAGAGCAGATGTGTGAACTTCAGATGCAATAAAAAGGAAAAACAAAAAATGATGCCTCCTCTCTGGGACAGATCCACCCATAAATGAGTATTTTAAACATTTAATTGTCATGTAATATGGGCAGATTTGTATTATGCTATAATTATGTCTTTAAAATGCACAGTGTCATCAGACCGAGGTGCTGACTATTGCTGCAGTGTGACTTCAGAACACTGAGCCTCTACACTCTTCATCAGAGTGGAAATCCAGGCAGTGAAAGTGATAGAAAGTGAAGTTGCCTGCGGGGAGCCATCTGAGATCAATTTTCCGCTGTTGGTCAAATGGTTAAAGATAAGGAAAAGTAGCGAGCGGCTCCATGCCCAGCTCCAGGAGTCCGTGGAAACTACACGATCTGAACGGTGCGCGGCAGGATGGAATGTGACATTTGTGACCGTTCTCACCAGGTAATGGGCTGCCTGTGGCCTTGCACTCCAACTCTGTGGAAAAGCCCGACAGGATGGTCTGGTTGATGATCTCTCCAGAGTAGGGGATGCTGGGAGGCTCTGAGATAAAAAAATAAAAACCATTGTTTAGCCAATTCTCTCACGTCTCCACCTAGTCCCACGCTATAGAAGAAATTAGAGACGGAGATGAGCGAAACAGGGGATTGAAACGCTGCTGTGTTTATGTCGAGGTTACCATGGACACTGAGACGAATGTGTTGTTGAGCTTCACCAGCTGCATTCGTGGCCAAGCAGGTGTATTTCCCAGAATCCTCCAATTGTGCCGCTGTGACCTTCAGTATTCGGCCTGCAGACTCCAGCTGTAATATATATAAACATCTAAGCAGCTGGATAATCTGTCAATCAACCAATTTTTATGTGACTTGGTTAAAGTTAAATGTCCGACCTTCAGGTGGTCCTGTGTTGTGTCCACTGGTCGTCCATCTTTGATCCAGGTGATGCTTGGAGGTGGGATGCCACTGGATATACATTCCAGGCTGATGGGTTTGTGGAGAACCACCGAGCGCTCGGCAGGTCCAGTGCTGCGGATGGATGGAGGGACTGGGGAAGTGAAGTTCATGGTCAGAGACGTTCTTAAAAAACAAACCACAGCTTTCTCTGCTGTCAGTGACTTCCACTGCCCACCTTTGATAGATACTGACCTCTACAGGCAGGGGGGGACACCCCATAGGAGCTGCAGTTATTTAAAGATAGTCTGACCCACTCATTTAGTCATTAGTATTTGGACTTAAACTAGCTGAAGTGGAAACATTTCATTGTCACATTATCTGGGTGAAATCCAAACACAGCGTTATCTGGTTTTCATTATCAGAGAAAAACAAACCAATAAAGATTCTTACCAATATTACATAATTATGCAAATAAAAACTGATATTATATCCATGGGCTGATATTATTGGACATCCCTAGTATACACCTGACCTATGAGAAGTCATGATGTTATGGCTCATCAGTGTGACTGTTGCATTTAAATTTTAGATCACATTTAATACAAACGTATCAGTGTGGAATGAAACTTAACATCCTGGAAGCATTTAATTTTTTTTTTACCATGAACAACCACGTTAAAATCCCTCTCATGGTCTCCTGCATCATTAGTGGCCACACACTGAAACCGAGCCGTGTCAGAGACCTGAGCACGAGACACGATCAGCCGTCGACCGCTGGACGCCACACGCAGCCCTTCTCCGTGTCTGACCTGTTTTCCATCCTTGTACCAGCTGAAAAAAAACAAACCCCAGCAGTCACAGAAAGTGTTTTAACATTTACCCCTGGGTGTGTGAATCTGTGTGTCTGTGTGTGTGTGTGTTTGCCTGTTTTGTGGTTCTTACGTGATGACAGGTGGAGGAGTTCCTGTGGCTTCACACTCCAGCTCCAGGGGTGTGTTGAGAATCACTCTGACATTTGTTACATCCTCAGCTCCATCAACAAAGGGTGGAACTAAAAGAGCAGAGTTCATTTTGTTAACAAGCGTTTTGTGTGTAAATATTTAAGGGTGGAACTAAAAGAGCAGAGTTCAATTAGTTCAGTTAACAAGTGTTTTGTGTGTAAATATTTAAAAACGCAGTGTTATGTGGAGCAGTGGTGCCTTGGTGGTTAAGGAAGTGGATTTGGGTTTGGAAGGTATCAGGTTTTTCAGAAGCTCAAAGCTCACTTTGGTGATGGGTTAAAAGCAGAGGTCACATTTCCTTGTGTGTGCAGTGGTGTTGTGTGGTTGTTCACTTCCACTTTCACTTTCACTGTCACACTATGCATTATTTGTTAAAAATATATAACTTCCACTTTCACTTTCACTGTCACACTAAGCAGTTATTTGACAAAATATTCCCGTAGTACAACAACATTACTAAAAACGTGGTGTAATAGATTACAGTTTTTCAAATTTAAGCATATCAGAAATATTTAGAGCACTGCTAAAGCTACAGGCAGCGCTGACTCTGAATAAACACATTAGTATGCGTGACTGGGCCTGAGCTGTGGCTGAGCGTCAGTGAGCTAGCAGCTCCTCCTACGTCACAGGCACACAGAGCAGAGCGTGACTGTTTTACATTCCAGTGTGGGGGAGGGATTTCAGAAGGTTGTCGTGGCCGAGTGGTTAAGGCGATGGACTAGAAATCCATTGGGGTCTCCCCGCGCAGGTTCGAATCCTGCCGACAACGTTTCCTATTGTTTTGTCAGCTGTTACCGGTTGTTGAGTTAATGATCTACACTTGACATGCTTTTCCTGAGGCAGTGAGACCGGTTGAAAGAGATTACTTAAGAGCACTGCTACACAAATGTCAACTAAAGGCACGCTCGCCTGGGAAGGACGTTAGAAGAAAGAACTGTGGATATGAACAAGCAAATTATTCACAGCAATGACTCAAATATGTGTCATCACGGCTATATCTAAGCCTGAGTCCTACCAGCCTGCAGAGAAAACTCCTCTCAAAGTCTACCACTCTAAAAATACTATAAAAACTAAACAAAACTTTATCCTCTGCAAATAATAATTTAAATAATACCAAAACATTGTGTGTGTTTTTTAGTACCTATAACTCTGACGTCATACATGACCTCCTTCTCCCCAGCGATGCTCGTAGCCACGCAGACATAACGCCCAGAGTCTGAGACGGTGGCTGAGATGATTTCTAATTGTCTGCCTTGCTCCAGCATGCGTACGCTTTCACCGTCATACACGGGAACGCCATCCTTCAGCCATGTGAGGGAGGGGGGAGGGTGTCCTCCAGCCTCACAATCCAGGATCAGAGCTTTACTGAGGGTCACTACTCTCTCAGCTGGTCCATCTTCTCCACCCAAAATAGTGGGAGGCACTGTGGGGAGGAGATGTTATTTTACATTAGTATGAGCTCGATTTGAATTTCAATGTTTGAGTGTAATTACAAAAAGTGGCAGCCGAGGGCTTTGAGGGTGAAGTGAAAGTAGCTGTAAGTGTGGAGCTCTTACAGAAAACATCCAGGGTGAAGGCCTTCTCAGCGCTGCCAGCCACACTGGTCACTCTACAGGTGTACAGACCAGCGTCCGAGGCCTGTGCATGTGTGATCTTCAGGTAATGGCCTCGCTCCACGTACTGAGTTTGTCGGCTGGACAGGACGGCTTCTCCGTTTCTGTACCAGGTGATGGTGGGGGCAGGGACGCCGCGAGCCTCACATTCCAGTGTTACTACTGTGTCCTGCAGGGCGGTGACCTCTGTGGTGAAGTTCCCTCCTTTTATAGACGGCGGGACTACGGGGTGACATGGTTAGACTGTCAGCAGTGGAAATATATTTTTTATAAGATATTAATGTACAGGTTAGACTGTCAGCAGTGGAAATATATACATATATTTTTATAATATATCAATGTACGTACAAAACAAAGCACACACTCACCATAAACACTGAGGTTGAAGTCTTTGGTCTGTTTCCCAGCTGTATTCACCACACTACACTGATACCGAGCCTGGTCCCCAAGGCGAGCACTTTTGATTCTTAAAACCTGACCTCTGTTGGTGACCTCCAGATTTGGATCACCAAGAAACACCAGCCTGAAAAGGGCAGAGTTTATGGTTAGAAAACATTGGATTATGGTAGTCTTCTATGAAAATAATGTTGGGTGAAATACTTACTTCCTGTCCTTGTACCACTGGATTGTAGGAAAGGGAACTCCCTGCACCTTACACTCAAAAATGATCTCCTCTTTGAGAGTGGCGGCGACATCTTTGACAGGCTCAGAGCCCACAATTATTGGCGGGACTGGAACACAGGAATATAACAAAGAAGAATTATAAAAACTAAAGTCTTAGACCAAGCAAATAAAACATTTCTAGCAGAACATCAATAGCAAGCCCTTTTTTCAAAAAAACACAATGTTAGGATAAAATACCCTTCTGAGTTATAAAAAAAAAATCATTAGAGTTCAATGAGGTCTCCTGTCGGCCTTATCTGGCTCCTGGGTCGTGTCTTTGACAGTCGTGGTTTGAATGAGAGGTTTATCTATTTTGGCATTACCATAGAAATGTTACTCACCCAGAACATCCAGGAAGAAATCTTTCTCTTTGCTGCCAGCTATATTAATGGCTTTACAGCTGTAGCTGCCTGCGTCTGCTGTGTCTGCCTTCAGTAGTGTCAGGGTTTTCCCACCATCGAGAATTTGGATGTTGTCACTAGCAACTACCTGTGGATCAAAACAAAACACACACACAAAAAAAAGCTGAGAGACAGAAAATTACGGGGTGAAACTGAGAGACATTAACGTGAAGGGTATAACTCCAAAAAAAAAGTAAGCTTTTAATTTAGAGAGAGTTTACAAACGAAAAAAAAAATTAACTGTATGAAAAAGGCTTTTAATTTAGAGAGAGTTTACAAACAAAAAAGAGAAAAAAATTAACTGTATGGAAAAAAAACTAAATAGGATTTTGAACGACACCCAAAGCCAAAACTATTCAGAGAGAAAAAAAAAACATTTCAAATTACTTATAATTAACCAAATAGAGGAAGAGCATCAATTCTCCTGTCTGTATCTTGCAGGAAATGAATAAGGCAGTCAGGACAATTAAAAGCAGCCAAGTCAGTCAGCAGATTCTGTGCAAACTCCCTGTTCTCAAGTCAATTCATCATCATTATTTAGTCGTTACGTTTTTAGTTAGCATTGCCACCAAGGCTGGTATCAAAGGTCTGTGTTACACACCAACGTCATACACCACAGAGACCAGAGTGGTTTACAGTTGGCTGTCTTGGCCCAAGTTCATTCAGTCTCCACAGGCACCGATTAATAAAAGAAAAGGTCATTTTGGGAAGATGAAGATGACTCACTGTATTAGACCACAGTTTACGTGTGGGTTATGGAAATGATTAAGTGGCATGTTACTTAATACTTCGACTGCGTCTTTGATGTGAGTACAGAGAAGAAAGTGGGTCTAAAAACGGAAATGTGGTTTCTCTGGAAGTTGACTCTGGGGCCTCTTCAAACTGGTCAAAAACAGTCGAACTTGAATTGAAAAATTGAACTTTAGACTGTGAATTAATTTTAATAAGCAATTACCTATGGGAATCGTGGCATTAATGTAAGCCATTTCAGATTTACTGTACCAACCCACTGTACCTTATTTAAACGTATTGGCACAGACAAAATAGCATCCACTTCAACAGTGATGTTGCTGTAAATTTTGAGTTTTTAAGATCAAACAATCATAAGCTTTAAGGTTTTGACCCTGATTGGAGAAGATCATTATCATTGTTGGGTGTTTCACTTACGGGAGTCTCATCCTTGTACCAAGTGATTACAGGAGTTGGACTTCCTGTGACGTCACACACCAGGTTGGTAGGTTGGCTCAGGACCACTGACACATTTCCTGGTGTTTCGCTGCTATGGAAATCTGGGGGGACTGTGGAGGAGCAAGTTCAGTTCCATTAGACGGACTGTTAGTTTGTTTGTTGTCAAAAAGACGAATCAAATGAACAGCTAAATCACCGTTGACTTTGAGCTGGTATTTCCTCTCTGTGGACCCAGCATCATTGGCAGCAGCGCAGACGTACTCTCCGTTGTCCAGTGGTGATACAGAGGTCAAGAGCAGCAATGTACCATCCTCCAGGATGGACACACCGGGCTCATTCCCAGTCAGTTCCTGGCCATTGCGCAACCATCGAATCACTGGCTTCGGAAAGCCTGGGAGGAACGTGTTAAAATACAATCATCCATTCCATGTTCTTTATGAATCTGTTCATTTGTAATTATATCCTAATTTGACACGATGGAAATCAGCAAGTTCTGCTGCTTGCTTTGGGACAGCGCCACCATCTCTTTTCCACACAAATATAGTGTCCAGTGAAATATTAAAATGCAGCAGAGTCGTTTTGATTAAACCCTCAACCCAACTTAATAGTGATGGAAATTATTTTAACCAAACCTTTGGCAGGACACGGGAAGGCAATCCTCTGGTTGGCCACTCTCTCCTGCAGAGGACTGTTGAAGGGAGGCTCCAGTATCTCCACCACAGGCGGCACTGAAGGCATGAACAATCGCAGATATTACATGATATGCTAATATCCGGCCGATATTATCAGACAACCCTAAAAAATATATGTTTTGAAACTATATTCATCAAAAAAGTACAGACTGAACCAGACATGCTGGTGGTGGGTGACGTGCACAGCCCCTGCATTAAAATCCAACCTTGCACTAGAAGCTGAACTTGTGCTTCATCTCTGCCTGCAGTGTTTGTGGCCGTGCAGGTGTAGGTTCCCTCGTCATCCAGTCCCACGTGTTTCAACATTAGGCTGCCATCGTGCGACACAGCAAAGCTTTTCCCATCCTTGGTCCAGGTCAGAGTCGGCTCTGGGAATCCTCTCACCGCACATGGCAGCTCCACAGGGAAGCCCACCTGTACCTTCATAACCCTGGGGCCAGCCTGTATACTTGGGGGCACTGCAGCACAAACGGAGAGATTTACGATCAATATCTGATCTGTTCCCCGTTTCTCTCACTGATAGGATTTGAAGACCTTTTACCTAAAACACTAAGCTGGACAGACTGCGTGAGGTTTCCAGCGATGTTGGAGGCAACACACACATACAGCCCACTGTCTGAAGCTCTGGTGTCCAAGATCTTCATAGAACCAGAGGGAAGCTGAGTGTGTCTGGAAGAAGGAGGAAGATAAATTCAGTGCAACAGTTTATGCTTCAAAAAGCACACACACACTTGTTTTGTTTTTTTCCACAATATTTAAATTGTCAGGAGAGACTCCAACAATTCTTTCTAATCCAGCACCGACCACAATTACAGCTGCAGCAGGAGGTGCACAATTGTAACCAAGGATCACAGTGAAACCCTAAGGCTGCAAACAGTCGACAAACAGCAGACAGCACAGCCATCCAGATCCAGTGTGACGCTTTTCCTACATGTCTCTCACTGGGAGATTCATGCCAGTATAATAGGAGTTTGCCTTCAGTTTAGTTATAATCACATACATTAAATGAGTGAAGTGTTCACCACGTGTGGTGCAGTCTGTGCAAATGGAAATGTCTGTACAAAAACTGACACCTGGGAGAGAAAGGGGAGATGAGCTGCCTCTCTTTGGCCCAGCTGATGGTGGGAGGTGGGACACTGAGGACATCACATGGCAGAACTGCGTCCTCTCCTTCAATTACAGACATCTTCGTTGGCTCTGCAGAGGCTCCAGAACCATCAGCACTGGACCTGGGACGGACTGAACAAAGGTTCATGGTTGGGAAAAACACAAATGATTAAATGCTATGCTATAAATTATAAAATGCTAAAATATAAATAATATAAAATGTGATACACATTTATAAAAAACTTGGGACATGCCGGATGAATACAACTAAATAAAATGATACGACCGACATAAAAAATGGTAAATCTAAATATAGTAATAAACGTTAAGCCATTGTATATGCAGCTTTACTAGCTGCGCTAATTAGCATCCGCTAGCCACGTATTACGCAGAGCGGGCTCGGTGCGAGGGAACAACCTGCCGCAATTAATCCATATTTCAAGTAGGATTCCTGGAATTGTCTGTTAAATGCAGCTTTCTTTTCTTTGAAGACCTAGACTCTCTCTCTGTCAACTCATTGGCTCTTTTACGCTGCGCAGATAAACTTTCCAAATACGTTTGTTTTCTGTTCATTTTTGCTAGCTTGGCGGTTTCAACTTAGCGTTAATTGCGTTGCGTTAGCGGCCGGAGTAGACCCTTTAAGAAGGTAGCGGATGTAGGTAAGACATGTGACACAAGCGCGCATCTTGATACGCAGAGAGAATCCGGTAATTTCTTTCAAAATAAAACATAGTTAAGAATCAGATAATTTAAAAAAAACGGAAATAGTGTACGTTATGCATTCTTTCTCCGCGACCCACGGACCGGTGCCGTCATTCGATGGTTGCAGACTCACCATACACAGTCAACTGGACCTTCCTGGTAGCATACCCAGCAGCGTTGGTCGCTGTGCAGATAAACTCTCCGGTCTCATTTCCAGAAGGGGAGTTGAGGTGCAGGCTGCCATCAGAGTCCAAGGAGAAGTGGGGACCACCCAAGTACAGCAACTTTCCGCCCTACAAAAACAAACCACGGCAGAAAAACAGCAGGGCATAAAGGTTTATTCATTAAGTATTTTATTTATTATTACTTCACATGATGCCTTAGAGAAATTCAAAACCGCAAAGTGGTTTTTCTGCACCGTGTTCCTAAATAAAAGATTTTATTAACTTCCCACTCCAATAAACCTTATTATAATTACATTGTAATAAGGTTAATGGTATAGTTACGATGGTCATGTGATGTAATTTCTTTGCATGTGACATATCTGTACTGTTTTTTTTTTTTTTTTTTTGTTTGTTTTTTGTCTGATTGCATGACCTGGGTTGATCAGTTTTATAGAGAGCAGCAAACAGATCAGAGGGAATCTCAATTTAACAGCTGGTGGATGATTTAGTAGAGTTTGGTTTCATGTGTCCCTGCAGCACTGTTCACTTTAACAGCAATGCTTTTTACAACTCTGAGAAGCTGCAGGACGACAAAGAGGGTGGGACTGTCCACATACACTCTTTAAAATACAGTATCTGTTAAAAAATACACACAGGAAGTCCAAGAGATCTGACACCATCCAGTCCACACGGATAGAATTAACCTGCAGTGCAGCAAATGAGACACTAGGAGTGTTACTGTTCTGACGAATTCATGGTCAAATTCATCAGCTACTGTATTATACTGTATTGCCAAAAGTCACTAATTTAATGAGGGTCACGCTAAGGAATAAAATGACAGGTCCAAAAAGAGCTAGATATTTGTTAAGAATTTAACAGCACAAAGAAGCAGTAGAGATAAAGAAAAAGAACACATGAACAATCGAGTAATCCAGTTCAACCAGACCTTGGTCCATGTGATCTCTGGAGCAGGAACCCCACTGGCACGACAGGGCAGCGAGATGGGAGTTCCTTCGATTGTGGTGAATACCTGAGGGCCGTACTGGATAGTAGGAAGAACTGAAATCACAAAAATAAATAAAAGAAAGACAGGGTTTTTTTTTACGCTCATCCAAAGTCATGGACTCTTGAAAGAAGAAATGAAAAAGAACACAGCTAAAATTACCATAAACATTGACAGTAGTGGTGTGATTTGTGGCTCCGACCGCGTTCTCTGCCAGACAGGTGTAGTCTCCTGCATCGTCCAGCGTGACTCTCTCGATGTGCAGACTGCCGTCTTTCCTCACCGTCACGTACTGGTCTGACGTCACCTGACAAGTTGGAGAATTTATTACATGTCACGTTACAACGTGTGGTTTGATCATTTTAATCATGAAAGCAAAAAAAAAATTATTTTTACCAAGCTGTAGTCGTGCAGCCACTGCCTCTCAGGCAGAGGATTTCCAGCCAGTAGCACACAAGGCAGAGTCACCTGCTGATCCTCAATCACACTGAGCACAGGTGGACTCATCGCAATCACAGGCAGCACTGATAACACCGTGGAATAAAACAGTATGAAAAGAGAATGTTAGAAATTGACAGATTTTGTATAACATTGCGAACATCTATCTAGACCAGGGGTGTCAAACATACAGCCCGGTTGGGGTTATGATCCGGCTCGCTTAATGAATTTTAAAAATCAAGATCTATCTCATATAGTCTATCTGTCTTCAATAATGCTCTGTGCCGACACTGACATCACGATCTGCCTAAACAATACCTGATAGAGTTGTTTAGACCAGTGTTTCCCAAACCATTTTTGCGACCCAGTCCTTGGGAAACCTTTAACCTTTAACAGACATACTAGTGTGAACTTAATAAAACTATGGTAACAGCTACTAATTTACTATTTACAAACTGAAAAATATTTTGACTAGTCATGTCCATTCTTTTATTTTTTCCATTCAGTGAAAACACATGTAAATGTTGATGTGTTTCCTGCAGGAAGAATAGGGAATGTGATATTATTTCTGAGCAGAAATATTAGCCTTGTTAAACAGGGAACATTGTGATGTCATCTGAGAAATAATGGCCGCTCTGAGCGTCCTGAACACGAACACTACTGATGCAAAGACATTCAGACATATCGTCAGAATAAAAGTCCTGTCCCTCTGCAGTGGGCATTTACGGTCTCCGTGTCTTCTGTGTCAGTGTCGGCGGGGAACTGGGGCAGTCGGGCAGTAATACATGTCATCTGTGTGGCTCCACGCCCTCTAACCTTTGGCCCACATGTTAGCGCTGCGTTTGTTTCCTCAGCAGAGTCTCAGTGAAACAGGAACAGGGGGTTTAACAAGGCACATGTGTTCAAACACACCCACTGAAATGGCCTAATGAAATCACACTCCCATGTGAGACTGGAACTTACACACAAGTAACGGCTGAAAGCAAGTGTGTGTGTGTGTGTGTGTCTTCTGTCTTGGCTAACTGTGGATTTGGAAACACTAAGTCGTGTCAAAGGTTCTAGTTCACTGCACTTCCTTTGTCTTTGGATTTAACACTTTTTTTCAACCATTTTTTTTGAGACATTGAATCAACAGCATCTTTAACACTTTTTTTCAACCATTTTTTTGAGACATTTCATTCTGAAAAAACAAACAAACAAAGATCAAACCAAATGCGACTCTTACCCAGTCCAGTCACGGTGACTCTGGCCTGAGTCTGGATCTTTCCAAAGTGGTTGTGAGCCTCACAGATGTACACCCCCTCATCCTCCACCCACAGATCTGACAGCAAGAGAGAGAACACAGGTGTAAAAAAGGGAACCTTAATAGCACATGAAGCTGAAACAATTAATGGATTCATCTACACCAGTTATATATTTCCCTGAATGTTACATTAATTCCTCTGCTGCTAAACATTGGTTCTACTGTTGTGTTTCAAACACATCTTTATTATGATGCCAGGATTCATTCAAAGCTCAGAAGCGCTATTGTTGTTATCTGATACCTTTTTTGTAGTTGTTCTGGAATAAATTAATCATTTAAAATCATGTCTTTTTCACTTACAATTTTTTGGAAAATAATTGACAGGTGAAGCTACTGTATGATCTGAGCTACGAACTTACTGGTGATTTGAAGGCCCTCCTTGCTTTGTGTGATACTTCCTTGTGTGCGGGGTGTGTTGAAAAGGTCAACATAATCCTGTCTTCTCCAGGTGACCTCAGGCTCAGGATGACCCTGCACAAGGCACGGCAGACTCACACTGAGGCCAATGTCTGCGGCCACGTCTGAAGGCTCTCGTACGAACTCTGGTGCAGCTGCAGAAACAAAGCAAATTTTATATCTCAGGTTTAGAAAAATAAAAACCACTCGTCCCCCGAGTTGATATATTGATTAGATATTGCTTCTACAAATATATTTTTATTTATATCTTTGGTTTCTGTGCAGGAATTTTTGGAAGAAAATTGGAGAAGTCTATTTTTTCTGAATTTGGTTATGACAAAAATTTGATCTGGCTTGATCAGATCTAACCTGAATGTTACAGATGTTTTGTATTTATTCTAACAAAACATAGACTCTGATCTATGAACTATGTTTTCCAGCTAGACATGAGCTCATGAGCAGGAGAAGCAACTATTTATGCAAAAATAAACCCCTGCTGTCTCCTCCCTGAATTCTTCATTGAAAAACAGTTCTTTGTGTCAGCCCAGTTTAGTTTTAAAGTAAAAAAACTGGCTTAGACTCTGATTCGGACCCAGATGTTAAGACAAAGTAAATCCACTGGTTGATCATCTCACCTCCTACGTCCAGAGAGATCAGCCCTGAAGAGGTTCCTGCAGCATTGACAGCTACACATCTGTAACCTCCAGCATCCGTCTTCTGAGTGTCTTTGATGATCAGAGTCCCTCCTACGGCGTCTACCTCCACCAAGGCTGACGGATGTATCTGAGCATCACCTGAAATGCAAACACAAGTTTGTGTTATTAAGGAAAGGCTGCATTAGACACAACTTAGACTCCAGGACAATAAAAGTTCCTTTAGCTCCAAACTAATATTCTCCCAGTACTGAGTTACCTTTGTACCACCAGATCTCAGGCTGAGGAACTCCTGAGGCTGAACAGGCCATAACTGTGGTTTCTCCGATGCTGATCAGAATCTCACTCAGAGCCACAGTCACCACGGGAGATTCTGCGGAGAGAGAAGTTGGTTTCTAAGAATGTGAAGGAGGCAGCCCCAGACAGAGTCTGTCCTTGTGTATTATGTTGTTTTAAGGCTTTAGACATTAACAATATGCTCACCCATGTAAGTGACAGTGGATGTCGCTGTGTCTGTTCCAGCCACGTTGCTGGCCAAACAGCTGTACACACCTTCATCCTTCTGCTCCGTGTTTCTTATGACCAGTGAGCCGTCAGGACTCAGCCTCAGTCTAAACATGTCCCCAGTGACACAGGATGTGACTTAATGATGCAATAATTGCTTCTAAATCAGTGTTTACTCTCGCATTACAAATGTAAAAACTTTCATTTTCCAAACTGATTCGTTTACCTGCTGGAAGCTGTGATAAACATGTCGTTGTGTGTCCAGACCAGCTTTGGTGCTGGGTAACCACTGGCTGTGCATCTGATCTTCAAGTCATCGCCTGAGATGAAGGTCTGAGCACGAGGTTCAACGGAAACCTTGGGCAACTCTGAGGAAAAAGAGAAAAAAAGAGATATTTAAGGACCAGTGGATCACAGGTCGACCTGTGAGGGTTTGATACAACGCCTCTATTGGACGTTCAGTTAATTACACTATACAGTTACATTGGGTGACTTTCACAAGTGACCACTACTGGCCCATGGACCCCAAGTTGAAAACTTTGTGAAGTTATAGTCAGTGCTCAGCGAAAAAAGTAAAATAATGGTTGTGAAGTAATGAATGTAAACGAAGGTAATGAAGTAAAATTCAAGTCTTTGAGGTTGGTTTGATGCCCCGGCATCAAACCAACCTCACTGCCAACCTTTACAAGACGCCGAAACAGTATTTTACCCATAAATGTAAAGAATTCAACCTCAACCACAAAGTGAAACAGAGCATTAACTTTAACAGCGGGGGTACCAGGGAAAGTACTGCAGTTATGGTACTTTTACTCATAATGTGTGATGGTAAAATGTTCCCCCTCATTTCCCCTCCACCGGTGAAACAGAGAGGTGTATTTAATCCAGAGGAACTTTGGAATTTTCCAACTGATTCATGATTTGTACTTCACCCTGGAAGGACATCTTATCTCTGCCATATTCCCACAGTTAAAATCATCTCCAGACCTCGCTCATCCTGCAGTCGGAGCTTCAAACGTCTGAATAGACAAACAGGTATGAAGGAATGCACTTCCTCCTGCTGATGTGTTCACTTCAATCAACGGCGATGCCGCACTTTTTGGAAGATCTGCAGCGCAACTGCCAGATGACTAACAGGTCTGAGCATTGATTTTGATATATCACAGCCATGACAACAGACTGAAATACCTTCAGCTGACACTCCAAATAAACCATTTGTGTTATTGCTGCCCCAGGCTGGGCAGTTTTGTTAATAATAACAAAAAGACAGTCAAAAGGAAGAGCCTCCTGTTCTTCTTTTACAGCTCGGCCAAACTCTATACTCTCCAGCCTCTACCTCATGCAAGGTCATCATGCCCTGAGGGGGCAAGGACGCCTCTGAGTTCAGGAAGAAGTAGGTGCTTAGAACGAAGGACAGACACATTCCTTTCCCCCGACTCAGCAGCATGACCCATATGGTAGGTAAAGAAGAAATGTCTAACGTCTTCTGTCATTACGTTGTCTTTACTTTGCCCAAAAATATGATCGTTCAAAGTTATATCTCTAATGGAATTGCATTCTTAAGTTGCTTCATTTGAGCAAATGGGAACAAAAAGCTGACGTCTGGTGATTCTTGACACTGCAGTGAGTGATCGGTGTGGACAGAAGTCCCCCTGTTAAAAAGACAGGGACCTTTAAAATTTAAAGACTCATTGGGGACATGGACTCAGTTCCAAAGGTTTCAAACTAAGTGATGTAAGATGTCAGCAGACCTGACTCACTTCAAAGTCAAGCTAATGACTATCCTGGGGCTGAACGAGAGGTGTGTGTGTGTGTGTGTGTGGGGGGGGGGGGGGGGGGTGTACTGTTAACAGCTGTTAGGAAATACAGAGATTTGGCAAAAATGGAAGAAAACAATAGCAAGAAACTCTAAAAGTCACCTAACATGGATTTGCCTCTCAGAGACAACAGTTAATCCATGATTTCTGACATTTGAAAACAGTGATAAAAAAACAAAACACATTTAATCTGGATGAAATTATATGAGTTTAAGACTCATTATCTGATGAATGATTTCGTTTAAAGGCATAAAAGCAGTTCTGGTATTTTTAAGTCATTAAATCGTAAATCCTAATTATGAGATGAGCAGATCGAGGAGATTAGCTGCGCTAATCCATCCCATAATTCGACACAGATGCAGCCCAGTGTAGGATGTAATGTCCTTACTGTTGGTGAGAGTGTCTTCCATCTGTGCGACAAAAAGCTTCCAATTCAGTTTCAGTAAATGGTTGCAGTGAGTGGGGGGACGAGGGGGGGTTAATGAGAAGCAGTCTAGGAACAGGAAAGATTTACTTCTGCACTTCCTAATAATCATTTTTACAAATCCCAGCAAAGATTTGGGGATTTATTTATCAGATGCTGAGGAGAACGAAGACAGTTTAGCCATGGAGTAACGTTATTATAATGGCTTTAATGCAACAGAGGAAAACAACCATACAAACGTGCTCTGTTACTGACCTTGTACACTGAGGTAGACGCGCCCCGCAGTTCGGCCTCCTTCATTCACAGCCACACACTCGTACCAGCCTGAATGGTCGGGGTCCACGGAGGAGACCTGCAGAGAGCGGTTGCTCAGGATTTGCAGCCGTGGGTCCAGGTGGACATCGTGACCTCCTCTCAGCCAGGTGAGGTTGAAGTGGACTGTGCTGACAACACGACAGGTGAGGATCACACTGGAACCGGGACTTGCTGTCACGTTGCCCTCCACCGTGACGGCTGGAGGGGGTTCTGTAAAACCACAGAACAATGTAAAAGAAAGAGGTGAGATTATTTTAGTAGAAGTTTAATTTATTGGGTTTCCCCTAAGTAATTTGCGTCAACACCCATCAAGATCAGATTCACAGAGCGTAAAAAAACAAAAACATAAAATTCAACATGAACGTAAGAGCCGCACGTGGCCCCCGAGCCACAGGTTAGTCATGCCTGCCCTTCACCTTAGTACTTACTCAAACCCCTTTTTTTCCAGTACTGACTGGGAGTATTTCTGATGCTGATCCTGATTAGGAGCTGGGGAGGGAGAAGGGCAGAGGAGGTGAAGGAAGATAAGGGAGACATTACAGAAGCTTTGGCTCTGAAAGGCAGAGGATGCTGGAGATTTCACTAAAACTCCATGGGATTAGGATGATGTAAATTTGGCAGGTGATTGGGATTTATGTTCCCAGTTCTGTTTGTACAAGGGGAGACGCTGTCTTTCTGTGAAGATTTGAGGACTCTGGATAAGGAGGTGGATTGACTAAGGACTTAGAGGCTTTATATGTGGTTCATCTGGACAAACGACGGGCCTAAGGACACAGATGTATATTAAACAGACACTGCTCGGATTTTTCCCTCACTCTTCTGTTCCACAGAAAGTGCCTTTTAATCGTCTTATCCACCTCCAACCCTCTACCTTCTGTTTGGCAACCATCAGAGAATTGCTGCTCCAAAGAAATCCACAAGGCAAGGAGTTTTTTCCCCAAAGTTTGGATAAGGAGACCTTTACTGATTGGTTTGTACCCAGGCAGTATAAATTCTGGGTTGTCATCATGGAAACTGGTTCTGGTTGAAAAATAAAGGCACTGCAGGAAACTCTGGGAAGAGGAAAAAAAATCCACCATTTTGACCTAAGATGGAGGTTTAAATCACAGGATAACAAAAACGCAGTCCAGCTGAACATCACCCAGATTTATATGAAGAATGAACTTGCATTGAGACAGTATCACAGTTACTTTATCCTCACATGTGTTTTTTTTAAATATATAACTACAGTATATCGACCTGTGTCTCATTTTAATTGCATTAAATTAAATTAAATATTCAATGCAAAATACCAAAGTACATTTTTATATTGTACCTATTTCTACACCATAGCAGTGTTTCCAAAAGTTTTTTTTCTGGGGACCCATATTTTAAAAAGTCACAAACCTTTGCGGCCCATGTCAACAGACATTATTCTTAAACTCCTGGGAAACATGATGCGAGACGACTCAAAAAAAAAAAAAACTCCCACGACCCACCTGAGGGTTGCAACCCAGTCTTTGGGAAACAATGTACTAAAGTACACTGAGTCTACATTTGTTTTGAAGGCGACACCAAATTTCACAAATTTCATTTTTATTTGAAAATGTAAGCTCAGAACATCAGATCATGTTAAAACCACAAATTATGGATCAAAACTAAAGCCTTAGTACGAGTACGTACCTGAAACGTCCAGAAAAGTGCGAGCCCTTCCTGTCCCTGCACTGCTGACAGCAACACAGTCATAGTAGCCTTCATCCTTCAGGTTAACCTGGGCCATTTCCCATGATGCACTGTCAGATTCACTGGGAATTTAAAAAAAAATAGCATGGTCAGTTCATTAGTTGATTTCCCAGATACAGTTGTGACTGGCCCCACAAATAATCACAACCTGAAAAGGTGGCTGATAGAAATGTGGGCCAGATGTGAGGACATTCAATGAACTACTGTTGAAAAAGTCACCTGAAAAGTTGATCCGGTCCAAGTCGTTTCCCATCCCTGCTGAAGCGCAGCGTGAAGGGGATCAGACTCTCCACCTGGCAGGTAATGGCCCCTTTCTGAAGGTAGTAGCCTGGAGTCGTGGGTGGCATCATCACCTTAGGGGAACCTGAAACAGAGAATATACAGATATTATTTAACACAACGATGGCCAGATCTTCATTCAGAATATCATATTTTCCATCACAGACTGACCGGGTATGATGCTGGAGAAAGACACACTGGAGACTCGTTGGAACAGATAACCATCCTGGTCGAATCCCGTCACTCTCAGGAAGAAGGCCTCTTTGGGTGGAATAAACTCTGTGATGTTCCACAGACCGTATGGCTTACGTTCAGGGAAGTAACCAATTGGCAACGTTTTGATCACTTCCCCTGAGACGGACAAGAGCTCCAGCCTGTCTGGCCGAGCCAGAGGGGAGAGTCCGGTGGTGTTAATCAGGATATGAGTCGGAATTCCTGAAAGAAAAACAAAAAAGTTGACATGACATTTAAAACACAGTTGATTAACTGTTGCTCTGGAGCTGCAGGAATTAAGTGAAGATGACAGGTGAAGGGCAAACGTCCAACAGCTGCAGTGTCTTTTCTTTTTTACGATTTGGAAAGATTGACCTCACTGACCTTGAACTGGTCGACTAGAGGTCTTTTTGAAGTCCATTGTGGGTTTTCTGGAAAATCCAGCTCGGAAGTCAATGGTGCTGAGGCCAGAGATCCGGACGGAGTGTCTTCCATTACTGGAGGTCTGCATTAAAACGGAGGATAAAAAGATGGAGATTGGTCGTTGGTAACAACACAATAAAGATTGTTGATCAGTTATTTTTAATGTTTTTATGTTTCTGATATTTTTTGATGACTTTGCTTCATTTTTGAATGAAAAAAAAATCTTGATTAAGACTGAGAAAATTTATACCCCCCCCCCCCCGCCATGACACATCTGTGTGTCCCGACAGTCTTTGCTTTAAAATGAGACAACACTGTGATTGTCGTTGTGTAACCGCCTGTTGTGCACCAGCTCTCTCTGCATGTATAGACAAGACGCTCTCTCTCAAACACCGACTGTCAGGTCTCTCACACCTGAGCTTTTAAGACATCCACAGTTCAGAGATGACCCATTAGGGTTTGACATTCATACCTCAATTAAACAAACACCACCACTATAATCAGAGGAGGGGGAACGGCTCGTGCGGTCTTCATTGCACACAGAGTTCTTTTGAAGCTTTTCAGAAATCGAGACAGAGTAATTACAGTGAAGTACGGCCCGCTGAGAGGTGGAAACTCCTCACCTTCAGTTGATACCTCTGAGGTGTGACAAGACACTGAGTCACAGTACGCAGCCAGGCATGCAAACTGAGACAAGAACGCGTGAACGCTTGTGTTTCTTTAGAGAACTTCTCTCTGACACTAACTGTAATTCCTGAAGCGATGAAGCGACCACCAGAACAAAGGAGATTCAGCCTAACGTTAAATGCTAATGTCTGCAATTACAAAACACAATACCTGCCGTGGCCATCGAACCCGCCCTAATGGTAGACACTGAATTATCCCAAGTCTCCAGTTAGCTGTAAATGAGCCCATAATTAGGGGCGAGGTCCTTCAAAGGTCATTCTACTTTACAAAAAGAAGGGTCCCTGTCATCAATGCACTCATTTCCTGGTGTCACTCCCCTCTCGACAACAGTCACCGCAGGTCTGAGTCACACAAATCTGCCAGGATTTGGCTCAGAGGTCAGAAGGTTGACTTGATTCAGTCAAATAACAATCAATCAATATCAATACTTTTATGGCTCCCCCTACAGGGGAGGAAAAGGAAGCAGGGTACACTGTCTTTGTTGGACATTACCCGAAAATTCTAGGACGAAGAACCAACAGCTGTTGGCCCTTAAGATGTTTGCCTTCCTTCTCTTCTACAAAAATAAAGATACAGTATGGACATCAACTAGATTATTAGACAAACTGTCAAAGAGCTGACAAGACGGACCAAACAGTAAGTGTATGGTATAAAGCACAGAAACTGTTCAAATCTGCTGTCATGATTGGTCGAATTCTGTGTGACGTTAACTGCGGTTGAAAACACTCTGCACAAAATGTGTTTTGAATTGGCCTTTGTGTAAAACACTTGAAGACGTGGAAAGACCCCACTACTGGTACGTACTGTATGTCAGCACATAGTGAGGGTTAGGGTGCAAGGAAATCACTGTAAAACAAAACAAAACAGGATCACAGTGCCAGAGTGGAATGGATTCAATCCCTTTCCACACATGGTCTTTGGCTGGAGTCTCACTCAGGTTTGTCACAGACCATTAGTGATGAAAACCAGCGTGGCAGATCAGCAAACTCTGGCTAAAGCATTTCTCCACATTACTGTGGAAGTCCTGGGAAACACAGCTACAGATGACAAGGAGATATTTTTAGAATAGAAGCCAGATAGTGTTGTGGGGGGCGGGGGGGCAGTGGATGGAAAAGACAGTGTCCAGCAGGAGAAATGGGAAAAACACAGCACAGCAGTGGAGAGAAAGAGAAGCAGCACAGCAAATCCTGACGGGGTTTTCTAAAGGGAGAACGTTTCAGGAGGCGACGTGTTGAGAGGAAGATGCATCGAGCAAGAAGATACAGGTAGGGACAGGAAGTCATTAAAAAAGGACGGACCAAGTAAAGCAAGACGATGGGATGGAATCAGTGCCTCTCAAATGTTCCTCTACTGTATAACAACCACACTGAAGACTGAGAGCACATTCCTCAGCCAGACGTACACGACACGCTCTTTAGAAGGAAAATAAGAAGGACTTTGAACAGAAAAGTTCAGAGAAATGGGACGCAGCCAAAAGAACCCAATGTTAGCAATCAATCAAAAACTTAAAGAGCTCTGCCAGTGGGTCGCAGCACGCCCGGGGAAATGTTCTGCAGTTCTGCAGGTGGAAAAAGGGAAAGTCTGTTGTTTTTTACTGCTTTGTCAGTTTTTTTGTTTTCTCTGTGAATTGTGTGAAGCACTACACTATGGAACCACTAAAAATAAAAGAACACTTTATTGAACTCTGCTCTGTGTTCACAGCAGATCTGCTGCAACAGGCTGCCCAACAGGAGGCGCCAAGTATGTGGTTTTTCTGGGGCTCAAACCAAGAAGGAAAATGTATAGGCAGGTGTGACAACAGTAACCCTATAGAACCAGCACCATTTAAGTCCATACTGTAGGAGCATTAAATTGTAAACTGTAATTTAAATTGAAATGGAAACATAAAGAGAGTCACCTGATTGACAGGTCAAAGGTGAAGTCGACCAGAGATGAGAAGGAAACAGAGAATTCTGGGCAGGTCAGTGATGGGGAAGTCTCCACAAATGTGCAAGTCATCACACGTGCATCCACATTGTTAGCCAGTATTCACATACAGTGGGTAGCGCTAAATCATTAGCGTGCTAACACGAAACACAGCTATGCAGAAATTAGGGCGAGAATCCCAGCAGGGGTGTACAGAGAATACAGGGGCCACTGGGGCCCCCACAACAAATCACTCAGGTAAAAATGCTTGTCATTTCACAACATCTGGAAGTGACAGTGCGGGCAGTCAAATGTGTGACCTTTCTTTGCATTAGCTCAACAGCAGGGTGCCAGCGGTTGGGCAGCCGTGCCTTAACAAGGCCGAGCGTTGCGGGAGGTTGTTGTTGTTGACGGCAGTGGCCTTGAATCCACTTCATCCACCAGGATCACGGTCTCTAAATCACTCCAGGATCAAATGTGTCTCCCTGATCATGGTTTTGTTTCCTGTGTGATGCTTCCACCAGACAGCAGGCATGTTAAATGGATTACGCGTCGCTGTATTTTAACATGCTGATATATTACTGCAGTGATTCTGTTAAAAGGCCTTTCTAAAGGGCCCCGCTTCCTCCTGTGGTGTGAGTTGTGACCTCATTCCAAGGTTATAGCACTTAACTGTACAAAGTCATTTGTTATAAATGGACAGCTGAGTTCTGGGAATCGCCAGAAGACAGCAGCTTTACACACTTTTCCAGGTAGAGGATGACTTGTTTACCTTGATCGACCACATCCCAGGCTGTGGGTCCTTGATGTTGATAACTCTGGCCGAGTTGGGAATGTGTAAGAGTTCCGTAAGGCTGTCACCTTTCTCCACGACCTTCCCTGGAGGCCAAACGAGAACACTCAGACATCTATTCACCGTGACTGAGCCAGATTAATTCATAAAGGTAGAACATATGACAATGACTGAGAACAAACGGTTTCACCATTAACCTGAATACAGTGAATAAAACAACATGTGCTGACAATGTGGACCCCAGATGATGACAACCAGAATTCAAGCTAAAAATGTACTTTTTTTCCCTCATAGTTTGGCTCCTACTGTTTCCCATTCATCATTCACATAGAATAATTCCTAAGATTTACAGTTACCTCCTAGAATCTGGACTGTAACGTAGCATGTTGCAAAGATAATCCCAATATATTTACTCTCTAGCTAAAAGCTAAACAGTAACAGGTTAAAATAAGTTAAAATAAGGCAAAAAAAGCTGATAATTATAAAAAAAAAGTGAAACATAATTCTTAAATGTATTGAAATGCATATAAAAGAATTGTCTCAAACCACATGAGACAAAACACAACTGTTGTACCTTCTGGGTTTTTTATCTCAATGTCAGGTGCTGGACCGCTGAGAGCCACTGTGATTTGCTTCAGGCTGGGGTCAAAGGGCATCTGCCAAGTGTTGCTGACCCCGTTGGAGTGATCAGTGGACAGCAGGTGGACCTTGGATGACTGCACGGCCTCCTCCACCCATTTAAGGACCTACGGCAATTCAAAGTAAAAGAACTGTAAGTGGGTATTTGCCTCCACAGCTGCACACAAGGTCAACCACTCAACATGTGCAAAAAGTTAATCAGGAAGTGTCTGACATTCCACCCGTGTCCTGCCCCTTTAATTCCCCCATGTCCCACCGCTACTGTGTGAGTCCGACTCAGATGTCCGACTCACACAGCACGTGTACAACCGAGGGAAGCAGACACGTTTAAGACAAAGATACATGAAATTAAAAATGTCTGATGACGTTCTCACCTCGTTGACCTGTTTCTTGTCCAAATGGAAGACTTGCCCCGAGCTAGTGGAGGCAATCTCCTCATAAACCTTGTAGCCGACGTGAGTCCTATCATCACAGTCCCCAGTCAACACAAACACGACCTACGAAGATACAGAATTCCACAAATACTTTAGACGATGATAGCCTTTAAATGCTAACGTAAACCACAATAGGGTTCGTTTTGTTTTTTTAAATGTTGTACTTGTGATTGCTTCTGCTGAATGAGCTGCAAGACTTCCTGCGTCAGTCTGTAGTCTTTAGAGCGGGCGTCAGTGAAGACGTAAATGTAGGAGCCTGGCAAGGAAATTTCCAATGCGATCTTGATGGCTCCAACACTCATCTCTGGACAGTCGCCACCTCCCTGAAAAAGAAGGATATCATAAGCATAGAGTGTGACAATAATGTCAAAAATAAATGTTATGAGTGTTAATGAGTTGTTACACTATTTTCGTTAGTTTCAAAATAAATAGAAATGTTCAAAACAGCTAAATGTTGACCATTAATTAATTACATCATTAAAAGATGAAGCAAAAACGTGTCTAACCATGCCCAAGGTCACGGTTACTGTCTTACAAAATGTCTCTCGTCTACATTTCCCCACCTGGTGAAGTCAAAAGGAAATGTTTTCTACAGCTTCCCTGTAGACATATATCTGTCTGTCTGAGAAGTTCAACAGTAATCTTTGATGTATCACCAAAATGAGTAACATCTGGTATGGAGTGATTTGTTTTTGAAGCCAGAGGGGAAAAGGGTGAAGAGACAGAATTCCTTTATTTCCCCTGGCCAAAAAAATTCACCCCCTGCCCTTATCTGATAACCCCGTGCACTTTTGTTTAAATACAGTACTACTTCCTTAAGTACTTCTAATAAATAATATTTATACAATATGGCTGATTCAAGTTACTTTGTACAAAAAAAGTTGCATTTCTTGATGCACAGATTAGTAGAGCAAACCCTTTCAGAGGTTAATACACAGTGCAATGTGGGAATTTTCCTGGCGGTCTAGGCCTATAAAAAAGCTAAATAGAAAATGCTAATGGATAACTGAAGCCTAATTTTATAAGCTTTATCAAGGAAAGACATTCTCAGTGTTACTTTCCAACACTAGAAGTTAGACCTAGAACTTTTTTTCACTGTAGGAGGTGTCAGTCAGGAGCCTCTCCTGTCAATTAGTAGCAAAGTTAATTATATGAAGGCAAGATTTTATGGGGGAGTAAGCAATTATCAATCTCTCTATTATTAGTGTATACTTTAGCGTTGGGGAGATACTGTATGTAGGGAGGTATTTGTGAGTCTACTATTTATATTCCTTTGTGTTTTTCTTACATTTGCTGAACCAGCGGTTGAACTGGTACTGATGGGATCTGAGGAAAAACAGACTCCTTTTTTTTTTCAAAAAAAAAAAAATACAAAAAGGACAGGAAACAGGATCACACTCACACACCAGACGAGCAGCCAAGGATGCACTGACACGTGCCAAAGTCTTCCTTCAAATAACACTTGTGTTTGAATGTTACTTGTCTCTCAGTCGTACTTAGACTCGTGCCCTGGTTTTACAGTTTTACTACTTCCTTTGAGGGTACCAGTGTAGGTTTCTGGAAAATGTCATTTTATTTGCTTAGCAATTACACATAGCACTGGATTTTTTTTTTTTTGCTTTCTAATCATGGTAATGGCTTTAATTCATACTCTCGCTTTTAACAGTGTGGTTGTACCAGTATTATACAGTAATACCCTCTGTACAACCCATTTAAAAACCTAAAAATAAATGTCTGGAACTGAGGTTTGTTCCTCACGCAATGCAGACTGATAAAGTGTCAGTTCACAAACATTCCCGCTCAGACGTCAGGCAGGACCTTTTATCAAAGTCATGTGACCTTTCGTCTGCAGAAACCGCTGTTTCCTCAGTCTGTCGTGTGTCATCTCTGAACCCACCTGAACGTAGAGCTCTCTCAGCTCATACTGGAACTTCTTCGGGTCAGTTGTGATCGTTACAGGTCCAATCTCTGCAGAAACGACAGAAAGAAGTCGCAGCGATTAATATAGAAACAGGCTCAGGTCACCATCCAGGGAATAACTAGAGCATTCCTGTTTTCTTAAATTCTTCTGTTGAGCCAAATATTGTTTTTGGCAAATGCAGCCGGATGCCACGTTATGATCTGCTGACGAGAACTGCGGGAAGGGAGATATAACTGACAGGGTGGAGGAGAACACACAGGGATGTGTGACATAAAGACAGGAATACAAATGTTTGAAGGAAAAACATAAAAGCAGGACAGAAAAGGAGTCTTGGAAATTTAGACAAAAGATAAAAAATAAAAAAAGGAGGATATTTAGGACATGGAATTCACATTATTCAAAGAACAGGAGATGTGAGATTGTACAGATGTGTTCACTGACAATGTTTCTGTCCGGGAGGTGAGAGGTGGCCCGGGAGGAGGCTGGGGGATTTGTGTCTGTCAGTATATCATAGTGGGGTCGGGTGGAATGAAGTGCATTTATGATCGCTCAGGAATGTGTCTCCATGTGTCCTCAGATCACCTCCTAATGTGGTCTTCTGATTGAGGACACATTGAGGGAACAAGTATTTTGTCCAGATCACCCAGGAAATATAGCAGTGACACTGCAGGTCTGAGCGACATCGTGTGGTGACGACCTGGACACACACAGCTCTGACTCCCTGAACAATTACTGACGATGATTTTAGAGGCAGGTTCTTGAGTTCCTGAGTTGTGGATTAATGAGGATTAAGAAAGAGAGAGAGACCTGAGGAAAGTGCAGCTGGTGTCTACACTGTTCCTGCACCAACAATGTGAGAAAATTAAAGTTTGCATTATACTTGTAATTATATTTTGAGCATCTTTTGCCAGAATTATTACTACTACTACTACTACTACTACTAACAATAATAATAATAATAATAATAATAAGACATGCTCTGGTACCTCCTTGACTATGACAGCCTTGTAACAGATAACCTGAGTTCACACTGTTGAAACTTATTTCTTGGGGTAAAAAATATCCTTCATCTCAGCCGTGTACAGTTGGCTCCACACGCAAGAAAACCTGAGCTAATGCACGTTAAGCTGAATAGGAAAGTTCATTTCAGTTACCGTGCTGCTTGACGTGCCAGCGTGCTTTCGGCAATTTTGGCGTAGCACTCTCTGGGCACCGTGAAAGTGTAGCCCCTGCTCCTGCTAATGAAAATATGACCTGAGCTTTGTTCCCTTTGCCAGTTCTAGTAGTCAGTGCCATTCATCAGCTCACTCTGTTCGGTGCATTAATGAGCTGTGAGACTGCGGCCACTGCAGCTGTGAAGAGGAATGAACCTGATGAGGGGCTGCAAAAACACACACTCACACACACACTCATTCAGCAGTTATGCTCATGTAAGCAGATCGGAAAACAAGGGTTGGAGCTGATCAGAAATCAGAGTTCGAATGTTGAGATTCCACACATCTTTACTGTAGATCAGCAAAACTAATTGATTCTGATATAAGTGAAGCCATTGGCTGCTGGAAAACCCATTGAAGTACAATTTTTTTTTCCCATTTTCATAACAATAGAGACAAAGTCCCATTTTTCCAAGTGAACCAGGTTTTGGCATCCGTCTATAGTCTCAAGGTGGAGTGTAGGAACATTTGCAGTGACCAGAGAGGCTTTTTCAAAACTAACAGGGAAATGTGTCTGTCTGGCTGCACTGAACGGAACATGGCTCTCAGGCCAAACTTTTCAGAGATGGAAAAGTCGACAACGCTTTTCTTATGGGACATGTTCCCTTGCCTGTTGTTAGTATTCTTTAGACTTTTCTGTCTGTGGTTCTGCACACCACGGCCACCATCTTTTCTCCAGCACTATGGAAAACAACTGTGGACGCTTAAAACCTCGGAGATTAAATAACCTAAATAATTTAATCTCCCATTTTCACAGATTAGGACGGTACATAGAGTCAGACATAAAGATTTCCGTGTGTTTGCCTTCAGTTCCACTTTCCAGTAGCAGGTTCCCGGTTTGATTCCTAGCTTAGTCAGGTCAATTGTGATGTCAGTTTTGACTATTTCTCCCTCTCTTTCCCCTTCTCAGTACAAACACACGTTGATTACGTATATATCTTAGCCGCAACTCTAATTTACCTTAAGAATAACAGAGCAAATCATTCTTTGAGTGAGTCAGTTTCAGAAATGGATTTGTTCGAACAATAAAGTCCAGGATTATTTCCAAGGATTTATGATATTCCACTTTACTCTTGTCTCTTGAATATGAGTGTAAAAAAATGTGATAGAAGAGCAGTTTGAACAAATGAGCCGTTTAAGTGTGTATTTAAACAAGCGTGACTGGAATGCAGTGTAAAGTGACCAATTTAAACCAGTTCAGCTGTGATTGGCTCCAGCTGTTACACGCAGCTTATTCAAATAGAGGTGAATGAATGGCATTTTAATGCCAAGAATACTCTTGTTTTAATCTCCGTTCTTATGATGCCATTTAGGGAAAATGTGTTAATGCCTTTTTTGCTGATGACGAGAAACACGTGTGGCAAAGATGCTGCCAAGGCAATGAGCTCGGAGTGGGGGGGGTCAGGGGGGACGCTGCGATAAAAGAAAGAAATAAGAAGGTTGATGACCCGCACAAACAAACAATGATCTGCATCTTATCCTGTTTTTCTAAATCTGCCAGTGAGTTGATTTGTTGACCCCAGCGAGCTGAGAATAAACAATTAAAACCAAATGGCTGCGACCTCTTCTGATAGCTTTCATCTCTGCAAAAGCGTGCATCTGCAAATCACACGCCAGCAAAACACTCACAGAAGGTCAAGCGGGACAAAAGAACACACAGGGCGACTGTCCGCTCGACCAACCTCCCTTCACCTCCACAGGGAATCACTTGTGTGTTCATCATGAATCGGGAATTTTGTATTTCCTGTCAACATCAACCCCAAGGAATTCCAGGGCCAACATGTTGATAAGTCACAGCCGCTCGTGTCTTTCAACCCAACGACTTGTGACATTTGGCAGAAACGTTTGGGTCTCATGAGCAGCAACAGAACCGGCAGCAGCCTTGTCATTGCTTAACTGTGTTTTTAAACTAAATCCGATGAGGCAGTTTGGGAAATGTGTTTCCTTCTTCGTAGCCACATGTTTGGTCCACAACAATGTTGGCCACTGGGAACGTTACATACAGCAGTGAAAGAAGAAGAAGGGTTTCACATTTGAAACATTTGGGTTTTTTTTTTTATCTCCAGAGGCAAAGATGTGACTCACTCCATATCACTGTGGTTATCAAAATAATAATGAACCAAGTCTAAAGCGAACCATGTACCGTGTCATTCCAGACTGAGATGATCATATCAAACCTCAGACTACTCACTGTGGGACAGAAGTACATCACTGGCTTCAGAAGCTTCTCCAGATTCCTTCAGTTAAATGGGAACATTTAGGCTAGCTCTGACTTCATAAGGCTGGTGGGGTTTATTTCTCACAGCAGATCAGAAGATGAAAGCTTTTATGCCTGGTAGTAACCAACGGTCGTTTTGTATGCAGTTTTGCACGTTCTCCTGTGTTTGTTCGGGACTCTGCCTTCCTCCAAACATGCAGGATTAGGTCAATTGTTCCCATTAAATTGAATTGATCATAGGTTTGGGTGTGAGTTTGATTAAAAACCTCGCCCTCGCCTGATGACCTGCTGGCATTGGATCCAGCTCTACCTGCGACCCTAAAAAGGAATGAGCTGTAGATGATCAATGATTAATCCCATACTCTTCTACTGGGTCTCAGTGCATAAACTTTTCTCAATTTGTAGGTTATGAGCACATGTATCTGGACATCGGGAATAACTGATAGCTGGATTGTCTAATCATGCACATCATGCACAATGCAATGATCCTATTCTTGTTTCTTTTCATCCAGTCGACCATTTCTAACATCAAACTACTTGCGTTGTTTAATATATGTCACGAAGCCTCCTGGGGGTGGGGGGGGGTCATGGGGGGAGCCGGGTTCTTCAGCTGCCCCTGTTCAACAGGTTACACACAAATGAAGCTGTTACAGCACTTAACAGCAACAGGCGCTGTAAACACGCTGTGTTTTCTGCTGACACAGGGTAAGTCCTGCCAGACAGTGTGCGGCTGTCACTGTGACCGTCGGCTCAGGGGCATAATTCACTTAATCAGCTGCCCCTGAGAAAACACATGTAAAAGTGCAGACAAGTGAAACTGCTGCAGCAGAGAAACAGTGTCTGTGGTGGAAGTTTCAAACTCATCCACAGTCTTGACATTAAAACAACAACCACAGCATACGTGCTACACGTACTAAACATCAAGTCCAGTAGATTTACCACCAACCTCTCTTGACTTTCTTTGTAGTTCTCTTTAACCACAACTTGTCGTCAGATTCATTCATTTTTTTCTCTACTTCATTGATTAGAGATGCTTAGGTTTCCTCTTTGCCGGCCTCTTGCACGTGACTTAACTTTTCTCTGGCCCGCTGGATTTGGACCCAAGTGGCGAAATTAGCCTAAAGGTTTTTTACAAACAGGAAATTACAACCTCGTGTTTTACCAAGTTAATGTTTTCACCCTTTAGAAGACTGGGCAGCAAGAGAAGGAGGTGGAAGAGGTACTGCAGGTCTTCCTTCAGTTGTTTTAGCATTAATGTAAACAATTCATTTGAAATGCTAGGCAACAATTCAAATTTTTTATCGTAATTATTTGCACGATTATGGCACCTTGGATTTCTTGTTGTAAGGTAAACCAAAAAATATGAAAAGCATCAATCTGGAGTGTACGTAGAAAATGAATCAAAGTCGTTTGTTTTGACAGCAGTGAAGTTAAAGATGATTTTCACATGCTCTACACTCTGCTTTGATATTATTGGTTACTGTAATGCATCCAATATTGCGGTACTTTTAGGGCCGCGTGGTCTGTCAGTGTGTACTGTGTACTGCTGTGTCAGTAACTGTGACTCACGCTTTTCCTTCTACAACTAAGAGCTCACGTGACGTATGACGTGAAACAAGAGAGAAAAAAAAAATCCAGCTCCGACTACGGCTCTTAGGTTCTATTCCGTTTGGCAAAAGACGCATCAATAATTGGTCAAAGAGCAACATTACTATCACAAATTATTATGAGGAAAAACAACAATGTGCAATATGAGTGTGGCAGTACTGCTGTGTCAGTAACTGTGACTCACGCTTTTCCTTCTACAACTAAGAGCTCACGTGACGTATGACGTGAAACAAGAGAGAAAAAAAAAATCCAGCTCCGACTACGGCTCTTAGGTTCTATTCCGTTTGGCAAAAGACGCATCAATAATTGGTCAAAGAGCAACATTACTATCACAAATTATTATGAGGAAAAACGACAATGTGCAATACCATAGTACCATCTAAACGTTCCCTGCTCTATAACTTTTATAAAAAATATCTTGTAATGCTGTTGTCTAAATATGTGGGTCTCCATTTCTGGTTTGGCCCAAACTATTTTAATGTTTAATTTGTACAATCTATTCATTCTAAACAGAATTTAACGTGATTTCCTCTTGACAATTACCATTAGACTCAATGAAAACAGTTGTCATGACCAACAAACCACAGGCTCTGCTCTAACAGTACACGGTTACAGCCGACGGTGATCCAATCCCGTTCACATTTTCCTACAGAAGAAGTCATTTTGGTTGAAATGCTACATATTCCCACTTCAGCTCTGCTGCTTCTGTGCTGTGTTTACCTTCTGTTTCCTATTATATTAAAGTACCTCTCCTTCGATCCTTCTCCACTTTTAAGTCTTACCCATTTTCCTTACATTCTTTACCCGTTCATCTCCCACTGACACTTTAACGAGCAGGGATTAGCCTGGAGCGACAGTGCAGATGACGAACTCGATTTCAAACCGCTGCAAACCAAAACTGTGGTGGAATCCTCTCACAACAACCAGAAGAAAGCCAGAAAGACCACCGGGATCTAGTTGGACTTCATTGATGCAACTGCATGGGTCCGGGGATGGTGGGCCACAAAACCACGTTAATCAATCACACTCATGTGTTTACACGATCACACACAGCCTGGCACGCTTATAATACGGCATATAGTCAGGAGTGACTAATGTGCACACACACCACAGAGATCTTTGCGGTTCGTCCTAAAAAGAAGGAGAGCAGTTTGCATAGATGGATGACAGCATCAAACCCTCAACCAGTTGGTCCTGTTTCTGCTTCTAAGTGGTGCCGGAGACAGAACATTGAAGAAGATCCATGTGGGTAAATTTATGTTTGCCGTTTCTCATCAGTTTGGTGGTTTCATCTAAGAGAGATCCTTGGCCTGAGGCAAGTTTGTGGGTAAAGTAAAACGACGTGCTGTCGTAGATATGAACCTCTGATCAAAGACCTGCATCCACTTCCCTTCACCACATTCCTCTAGGTCTAGGACCGACAGTTATTATAACATGTCGACCAATCACAGATCTGGCTCACCTTAACTCCAATCCTGCTGCGGTCAAACACAGCTGACTGTTGTCTGAGACAAACGACAATAAATCCTGAAAATCTCACCAGTCAGTTTAACGTGTCCAATACAGTAAATTCCAAATCTGCAGACTTTTACCAAATGTGCTGTTTAGACTTCAGAGGTTATCTGAGAAAATCCACCAGACACAACTTAAACATCATTAGAAGCAGTTACAAGTACTTTAGTATTTTTAGCATAAATTCAATATGCTATTTATTTTTTGGCAACATTAGAAGCAGTTACAAGTACTTTAGTTTTTTTTAGCATAAATTTGATATGCTCTCAATGTTATAGCACAGAATAGTTCGAGGTGTACGGCTCCATATACCATCACAGCTCATCATTATATTTAGCTGTAGCTGATTAAATGGTGGCCCAGACACGTTTGCCCCGGGGTGCTTATCCAATAGACGATCACAGGTTTCCAACAGGAAACAAGTTGCTTGTTCTGGCGGAAAACATTTTGAGGGAATAAGAGGATTTAAAACCTATTTACAACTGCAATCATAGCACCCCCTGTAGGGAAGGCAGGGGGTACAAGTTAAAACACTTAACTGACAACAATCCTAAAACACATGCTGCCTATCTCCACCGCTGAAATACTATCAGAGTGTCACAGACGTCTTACTGTGGTATGCACATGACATTCCAATGGTCGAGTGTATAATGAGCTGAAAATGTAACGACAAATCTGTAAAGTGCAAACATCTGATGCATGCGTCCCGACAGCTGTAACTCAATTCAAATCGCGGTCGACCAAGATTTGAGAAACACATGCCAGCCGTGTGCTGTTATCATTATGTGCTATCATAAACTTGACCGAGTCATCCAAAGACCCTAAATCAAGAGCAACTGGAGAAAAAGAAAAGAGTCCAATTTCAATGCTTTTGGATGACGCTGACTTGGATGAGTGAGAAGCTCAATGTTTGCTACAAGTCATAAAAGGACAATTGCCGGCAGCAACAGCAAGGAAGTGAATGATGGCTTTGACTGGGAACTGCATACTTTTTACCCTCCATTTACATCTGGTACGGGACATGCTGAGGTCACGGGCAACGATCAGAGTGAGCACAGCAAGAATGTTTTTCTTCAATGCTGATCCATACCAGCTCTGTCACATGTTAGCATTCAGAGTCTTTTGCGTAATTGTCACCACAAGTTCTGTATGTGTAAATGTGACATTGCGACAAAGTTAATCTCTACAAGGAGTAGACCGTAGACTTCCGATGTGGTTTGGCGACCGCCGGAATCTTTGTTTGAATTGTAGTCACGACACCCTGTTGACTAGGCAGCATGACATGGACGTCTGAAATTTCTGACACCGATTAGTCACGACACCCTGTTGACTAGGCAGGATGACATGGACGTCTGAAATCATTCAACCCTCATTTCTGACACCGACGCTGATGTTGATTCTGGTAAAGCAGAGCGGAGAAAGACAGTGAGGGGGGGACGGAGTAACTTTACATTTTCCTAGTTGCTTTCAAACTTTGACCTGTAACATTGACCCAGATGTTCCATGACCCAATTACATGCACTTAAACCAAATTGGTCCAAGGTCAAAGAATTCCATCCTCAAAGGTTCGAGGGTTTACGTGAAGTTTTGGTCTGTTTCTTAATGAAGGTTGTCTGAGCGCAGCTGTCAATTACCCAGCTTCTTGTCAATACTGATTGATGGCAGGATTTTTCAGGTAAAGCTGTAGTAAATCTCCCCAACCTCTTCATCAACCTCAGTGTAGAAAATGTTAACTACAAACCCAAACAAATCACGGCCGTAAGTCTCTGTGACACCTTTGTGTCTTCCTGACCACATTTTACAAAACCAAACAAGACCGACCTGGATTGTTGTGTTATGCAACATCGCCTTTAGCCGTTAGCCATAGCAGCATGGCGGTACATGAATAGAAATGGATGCAGTAAAGTCTTAGCTGTTAAAAAAGGAAATCTGTGAAGTTTTTTTTTTTTTTGCAACAAAGCTAGCATCATCCAGAAATAGGAGAATCTTTGGTTCCAAAACACTGGCCTAGTTCTTGTCAAATAAATCATAGAGCTTTGTTTAAGACAAATATATATATTTCACTGCTCTGACCACATGAGAAGGATAGAGACGAGGCCAAGACAACAGAATGGAAAAGACAATCCTCTTGGAGAAAGGTCAGGGAGTATTGTCTGAGCAGAGACCAACACTGGAAGCAAATACACAGAGAAGTGTAGAGTTCCTCTACATCTGCTCACGTGTGTTGTGAATATTAAGAATTAATTGGACCACAAGTCCAAACAGAGGACAGTGAGACCCATATGTTCTTGTCATCAGTTTGACAGAGAACAACAGGTTCTTTTAACTTCACTTTAAAAATAAGAAAAATAACAATATTTATTAATACTTTCTTCACGCGTCAACATCACTTGATGTAGAACAGAGTATGTGTCCTGTGTGAATTATTGATAGCTCAGGTGACATTAGTCTTAGGTGGTGGTCTCCGTGATACATGACTTCACCCATCACGTAAACCCTCAGAGGCAGGGGCAGAGGGCACTGACAGCCTGACCTTTGGCCTCGCAGCCAATAATTCCCCTAACACTTGTCTAGTGTGGACACATTTGTCACAGTTAGAAAACACACATGCCTTCATGTCAGTTGAAGTCCTCCTCTGATGCATAGTTGTTATTCTTCCAATCTTTCAATGAGGCGGGAACAGGGAATTTCCATGATTTGGTTATAGTTTGTGGAGAAAAATTGTTTGTTTTTTTACATGCATTCTGGCTAGAAACCATAGAGTCCGAGTGCAGCTTATTTAGTGGATCTGTCCCTGGGAAAGACACTAAACATCTCCCAGTATTCCTCACAATAATAGGTAAATCATTGGAATCAAGAATTCAACCACAATTAAAAAGACAAAGAAAAGGTTCTAGTTTCTTCTTTGCTCCAAAAAAACAACCGTGAATGCATGTTTCACCTAAAGAGTTTATGAACCGTTTACAAAGCCCTGGTCGACTCAAGCAGCCACACGATGCAGTATTAAAAAAGTCTTTCCTCCAGACCAATTAAAAAGTACAACAAAATAAACTGGTGCAAATACGAGACGCAATGATGTCATGTCTAAAATGACTTAACGACTGTGTGTCACAGAGGAGTCGGTGACAGAAGAGATGAAGTGGGTAATAAAGCCCTCAAATGCTGACTGGCAAATATTAATGTACAACATATTGTGTACATGTGCCTGCAGCTGGTTCTGCCGGGAATGTGTTCAAAGCCATAAAGAAGGTCTGTGCAGTTAGCAATGACTTTATTGTTTTCTTTTTTTTTTTTTTTCTGCATGTGCTAAGCAACAACGGTCATAACAGCAACACGGCGGCAACAGGACACAACAAAGTGCCAGAGCAGCATTTAAAAAACGCTGCTCTCCACTGACAACAGGCCACCAGCTCTTATCGGAGTCACCTGACTTTGCCTCCGGTGCCTGGCTCTCCTGAGTAAATGGACTTTGAGTGACTGGCTGCTGATGCTAAAAGCACATGCTAAGAGTTAGCGATGGGTCAAGTCAAACATGTCAGCCTCACAGGGTTAAAAAAGGATCCTGAACTTGTCAGAGACACGCATGTTTGACATGCTGCGGGAGCTGTGTAAACACTGAAAACAGAGGCGTCTCTCAGGGAGGAAGAATGCCTTTAAGGCACATTAATATTTGACACCTTAAATATATTTGATAATCATCAGAAATGCATTTCACTGCCGCGCTCATCGCGCATGGAATTCCGTGGAACAGCACTGTGTTTGGGAATCACGGACTTCACAGATGCAGCACTAAAAACATCAGTCAGTAAAGCTGGCAGTTTATAGAGAGAAAGGTGAGGGACAGAACAAACAATGTTAAAAAGGCCTGAAGGTCACGGAGGGCACTTGACCCTCGGGACCCTAGGGTACGCCTTAGAGTTCGACAGAGGTTGGAAAACAAACACGGAGCCCGAGGGGAAGGGGAAGCCCAGCTAACACGGTTCCACGCACAGTGGAGAGACAGAAAGGTTTGACAAATGCCTCGTTCAAGATGGATAATTAATCCTGAACGGATTTATGTCAACAAGTGCATCCAAAGGTCAACTGCCTGTGTCCTGAAGGATCTGGCTTCAAAGTATCCCGTAGGTACACACAGGTATTTGCTGCCTTCAGAGATGAAAGATGGGAAAACCACTAAGCAGCGATGACAAAGCAAAATACAACTGACGACACACGTCCAGAGCTCCTCAGGGCTTTTCCTCCAAAGGTGCGTGTCTACGACCTTAGAAATGAAAGGCCATTTAATATTCCAGGTCTATTATAACGCACAGACACACACTGTAGTCGACCACGCTCCGCTCTCTTCCTCTAATTCTCCCAGGCCTCCACCTCTCTCCTTTTGCATTCCTGGCTAATAGCATCATTATTGGCTCTGTCCAGCAAAACCCAGGATCCTTGTAATCTTACATGGGTGGAGCAGAGGAGGGAAAAAAAGCTGCTACTCTGCATAGAAGGAAACAAAGGACAATGGAATGGTCAAAGAAGACACCAGTCACCAACAAATGGTTGCTGTGCGCTGGGTGTCTTTGATCACACACAGGATGTACACACTACCTCACCATCACTCCACACCTGGACGCTGGGTCCATTATTATTAACTAAAGTAAACTTGCAGGGAAAAAAAAAAGAAACAAACTCTGGTTTCCTGCAAAAGCACCGGGCTAATTACAAGACTGATGGACACAGATGGAAACAATAGTTAAACCCAGTTAGTTTGAAATGAGCTGATATTAGACTTTATAAGCCTGTAATTCACTTTATTACCTTTTCAATTTGGCTGATGCATGTTCTGGAATTTTTTTATCCTCAAGTAAATAGAGCTGTTTTTGTTATATCTCACTGTGCAGTTTACATTTCTGTTCAATTAGTATTGGAGGTTTTTAATACTCGTGCAGAGACTCCAGTCTCCACACAAACACAACATTCATGAAAGGCCAGCATCAAAAATGGAATATTACTGCAACACTGTTTGGATGAAGTTCCAGTATGTCTCCACTGAGTTTTTTAAATTAAAAATAAAGGGATGAGTCGTGAAAATAAAAGTAATAAAAAAAATCCTGCATTACACATTTACTGTTCTCTATCTAACAGACCCTCTCACAGCACGAGAGTCTTCACAAGGACAGACACGTGAGCTCGGGGACGTCCACAGCACTATAGGAAGGACAAATAGGACGTCCAATGGACATTTCTAACACAGTGACTCACAATCTACTCAAAACCTTAAATCACATCCTGATTTAAGGGGGGGGGGGGCGGAACCCCCGCCCTCTATGGCCACAGCAAGACAAATTAATTTAAATTTTGATGTTTTATTGTTTAATAGCTGTGGTTATTACTCCCCCTGGTATGCTCTGGCGCCCCCCAGGGGAGGCAGAGCTCACACTGAAAACCATTGAATTGAAGTAATCCAACCAGATACAACTGTAGACCTGGACCTCACTGTGCATGCAAACAGACTGGGGGTGCGCTTGTTTAGACCACCACCGCAGACTGAAGTGTTAGGTACACAGTCCCTGAGCCTTGGTGAGAGGACTGGTGAGTATCATCCTCCATCCCTCCTTTCTTTCTTTCTTTCTTTCTTTCTTTCTTTCGTTCTTCCTCTCTCTCCCTGCTGGATGGAAGGCAGTGGGGGGGTGAGGGGGGGCTTCCTGACTGATCTTCCCACACATGTCTGACCCCAATATCCAGGCATCCTCCTGACACTCTCTCTTCACACACAAACACACCGGCCCACGGAAACACAGATAGGCAAACACACACTCCTGTGTTTACCATGTCAGATTGCAGTGTAAATAAAGTCGGAGCTGAGGGTCTCTGATTCAACAGGAGCCAAGTCAAACAGGAGGAGCCGGGTTATCACACTGGGTTGTAATGGAAAAAGGGGAAAATGGATCAGCGTCAGATCGAAACAAATGCTAAATAAAAGTCTGCAGGGGAAACAAACGTGATTCTCTCACAGGATCTGGAGGGGGAAAGAAAAGGAAGAGTGAGCCAGAGGAAAAGAGGACAGAACAACATTTGGCCTGGACGTTCAGCTCAGCCTGCTTACAGTGAGCTCCTCTAATCATTCCTCTATTCCCCCGGGGTTCGGGGAACACATTCTGATATCCTCGTTAACATTTTAAGGAGCCAGTGAACGTCACTTGGTGTTGAGGGACAAACACAAGGACGTGTGGTTAGTAAAGAGCAGTCTGTGCTGGAGTTCTGCCTCAAGCTGTTTCATGTTTAGTTTACAGCAGGAGGAAAATACTGTAATTACTTTCATTATGAATCAAGGCCCAACATTAGATCCAAGCTGTAACCACTGCATTTTCTTTCTTTTCTTTTTTTTTTTTCTTATTTCTTCATCCAAGAAACAGGGCATCACGACTCTCTAATCATCGACGTGCAATAATGAATTCATCATTTCTAACACTCGGTCTTTGACTGAGCATTTTTTCCTCCTCTGGAATTAAGTATTGTTCTAGGCACAGAGCTGCTGGTGGATCGAATCGGTGATGGAGGAATCATGCTCCATAAGAGCCTGTGACACGCTGACCTTCAGCAGAGGAGAACAAACATCTGGAATAGGAATCTGCTCCTCACCTCACAGATCACTGCTGTCTCTTCATTTCTCTCCCTCTCTCTCTCTGTTCTGTTCTGAGGAGTCAACTGGTGTCAAACGCTGCTAAGGAAAACTGAATGTGTCCTGAATATATAAATATACGATCCAAGATGTGAGAGTCGGGCGGAAATATTTGACATTTAAGTTCAACTGTCAGAGAGAATAGAGTAACAATTTACAGGTGCTTTTATAAATACACTCGCTGAAAGCTTGAAGGGTCATTATTTCTCCAAAGTGGAGGTTTTTTTTTTTTTTTTTTTACATTTACATCAGGAGAGCGATCCATGCACTGTAGGAGGAAATGATGTGGCAGCAGAGTATGGTTCTGTGGTGTATTTAAAAGTTAGGTCATTAGAATCAATTTGGTAAATTTCCAGGATGATGCATTCGTCGTTTGGATTGTTCATTTTTATCTATAACAAAACCAAATCTAACTTCTTCTTCTTCTTCTTCTTTTTTAGCATTTTCTGGCTTTTTCTCAAGGATTTGCAACATCTTTTTTGTTACGTATAAATCACAATTCAACCAGTGTTTTTGACTTAACAGCTCAGTGTTGCTAACTGATATACAGCCCAGCTACTGTCTAAAGGAGAAATGAAAGTCTATAAAAATTTAATTCTGGCAAAGTGTTGCTCAAAGTCTTTACAAATGTGAGTGTTGGCTGCAGACAATCAGAGTCAAGAGAAAAACACTGGGTTGTGTTGTGTGACATTTACGAGGGCTGCAGCGCTGGTCCTGGAACCACCGTACTCTGCTGTGTTCTCCACCTCACTGGAAGGTCGACATCTTCGCCCGCTGCTGTTTTTGAACGAGCACTTTTCCTGCACAGACGGACACCTCTAACTCTAACTCTAACTCTAACCCTACGCCTCGCTGCACAGACAGGCCTGACAGCAGCCTTTTGAAGGTGTTTTTGCAAGCAGGTAAGTGACCTCTCCTCCTCCCACACCTCTTAGAAAATAGTAATTACAGAGCAAACTGTAACAGAGAATCTGGCCATCAGCAGAGTTTTTCAAACTTCAAATGCCGCCAAAGTCGGCGAATGTGGATGTGGTGATTCACACAGAAAGGTAGACACTAGAAGAACACCTCATGGAGTCAGTGATTTTTGAATCTAAAAAAAATCATCCCTGCTCTTCACAGGGACTCACGTTACATGAGAACAAATATTTGATACCGATCATCTGAGATGATTGTTGGCGTTTACATTTTTCTGTTATCAAGGTTTTGTATGGAAATCACAGTGATAGACATTAGTGGATGCAGAATGAGAGAGAGAGAGACACACACACAGAGAGAGAGAGAGAGAGAGAGAGCATCCCAAAGTGATGATAATCATCATGCTGCATCCAAACCCAGAGTCACTCACACTAACCCTGGCGGAATGCTAATGATAGTGACCGCCAGGATGGAACATCTGTGCACTGAGACTGAGACACGTTCGTCCTCTGGAGGTGTGAGGGACAGCAGGCTCTCAGAGGGCGTCAGTGTGAGCAAACTATTACATTTCTCACTTTTCTGTGTGCCTGTTCCCCAGACAAAGTGTAAACCACAAATAAACCGCAACAAAAAAAACACAATAAAGCCGACTGCAGTGGAGTCAGTAAAAGATGAGGGTTTGTTTTTTTTTACCTGGGTCGTGGAAAGGCACCAGGGCAAAGTTGTAAAGAGGTCTCTGAGGTCTGCTCAGAGACGTTTCCAGGATCTTGGAGGCACCCTCGATAACCTGGACCAGGTCATCGTACATGGAACCGGTCACGTCAAAGACGAACGCCAGGGTGGATGCGCCCTCCGGGACGTCCTCTGCAGCCTTTGTGGCCCCCGGGGTCCCGGCGTCCTGCCCGGCGGACAGAGCCGCAGCTGACAGGGCAAAAGAAAGCCACAACAGTCTGGAGCCCATTTCTGAACCTGGGGCTTTCTCAGGCAAGACTTCTCGGATAGTTTTTGTTCTCCTCAGTCCGGACCTCAACAAGGTGAATCTCGAGTTAACCGCAGAGACATCGGACTCTCAGAAATAGACTAGAAAGTACTCAGAAAGTTCTCCAGATGCTGCAGCATTGAACAGAGACCCTGGACTAAATGGATCCCCCGTCGGTCCTGTCGCCGCTGTTCAAGTTCCTGCAGCAGTTGCTGGCCGTTGTCTGCTGGATCTGCAGCTCTGGGAACCCTTGTTTCAGCACAGTCATACAAAGACCACCTCTCAGCTGGTAGAAGGCATCTCACGCGCAAAATGCCCCATGCACGAAAGCAAGGCTCTGATTGGACGAGAAGTTTTGGGTACTTACAGAGACAAGGTGTGTTATATTTTGTTCTTGTCATGAGGCGCAGAGTCTAACTTTATAAACCAACAACTGAAAATCATGACTGTATTCATTTATAATTTTATAACTATTATAATATTTTTACTTTCAGGCAAGTAACAATATGACATTTAACTATGTTAATGTTACAAACGTCATTAAAAAACAATTAAAGAAAAACAGATGCTTATTTGGATCGATACATTACACGTTAGGACAAAGAGAAAAAATCATTTAAAGTCAAACAGTAGTCAAACAGTAGTCAGCTTCTGGGCTAATTTATGCTCTGCACTGACACCTAGCGGCAGTAAACCGATATTACAACCAATTACATGCCATTATTATACAATTAATAAATTCCATTTCTCGTTAGTGAGTATTTGTGTTAGCTCAGAAGATTCATTATTATCAAGGGACTTATTTGGTAAATTTAAATATTTACTTTGAATAAATATGTATAAAAAAGTCAAAAATGTAATGTTCGACTAGATTAAGGTAATGCATATATTATACTGTATTAAATTTATGCCTTAATTTTGTTGCGATAAATGTTTTCCTGAAGCAAACATGAAGAAATCTGAGTTCACTACTACAGCAGGAGATACATATTTGTTATTTAAACCTAATGGATCTAGTTTTTTACTCGTGTGGCAATTTTACCACAAGGGGGCGCTAGTGTATAACTAATAACGTGCTGTGGTGACACGCTGTGACGGTAATTTACAGGCCGTAAACGTCGATAAACAAGTGTTGTGACGTGTTTTGAAAAACTTGTAACAACCTCATAATTACTGTAAAAACACGTAAATTCAGAGTGTAACATTTTGTTAATCATTTTGTATCCATTATAGTCATAGTCAACTGTGTCTATGTAGCAACAAACCGCTTTGAAATGTTGTTTTTACAAATTGTCTCGTGTCAAGATGCTGAAGATCGTCCCAGTAAACTAAGGCCCGAAGGTAACCTCCGTGCAAACACAATATTTTAACTCCTTTGCATTTAGTGAACAATAGTTACCTTTGTCCAAACAGACACATAAATAAACAGGTTTAAGACAGATGTTGGACAACGAACAATGTAAAGGAAACGGAGTAGTTATGCTTAATTTTCTAATCAGTAAGTAGTAAAACGTAATCCAAAAATAGGACAGGAGTTCCAGTGAATGTCATCAAGTTCTACGATAAGTTGAGTGGAGACTTTAGACCAGTGGTTCTCAAACTTTTTATACTCTGTACCACCTGAGAAAACACTGAGGAAAATGACTGACGATGTCCCCTAAAGTGTTATTCAAAGAACAGTGAGGAGAAAATGTCCACTTCAGTTACTGAAGAAACAATGGAAACGTTCCGAGAAGGAGAACTTTGTGATTGAATTCAAATGGATACAAATGGTGCTGTCGGTTGGATTATCTCAGTGACAAAACCTTCTTGTCCTCATGACAAAGTTACACGGAAACATTCAAATCCCGACCCAAACCATGGTGGGAAGGACTCCCTGAAGTGATGGTTACCCATGACGGTTTTGCATGGCAAACAAATAGGGAGACGATAGTTCATTTAAAATGCACGGTGGCCAAGAGAACGTGAGTGGTGATTACATAACACCTCTTTTCTGAATCAGGAGTCAGAAGCACAGTTCATTCAAGACACATAAGGATGTATGAATCCTGATGAAACTAGTTTGACACAGCGTCATCACAGATGTATGACATAACTTTGGATTTACCTGCAAACACATTTCACAAAAAGTGAATTTCAGACATTGACATGTACGTGTTCGTAATCAGTGGAGAACAAACAGGACCCAGAGCTCGACTGAGGTCAGTGGATGCTGGTGTTATTTCCACATCTCAGTCCAGCTCTGATAACAGATGATCAAATAATGTTTAGTGACACTTGACTGCAGAAGTGTAGGCTCTATTTTTGTTTTTAGGCCCGGCTAAAATGTGCTAATTTTGCTAGCTCCCATCTCACTTTCCTTTCTTTGGTTTTGGTACTGACGCAACCTTGAACCGCAATTACTGACCTCTACTGGGTTTACTTTTTATTGGTGAACAACTCAATCATTCATTTTTTAAAATTTAAATTAAATTTAAAAACATTTCTAAATCACAAATTTTTCAATACCAACCTTGACCTCGGTACAGTAAGTTAAACTCAGTGACGGTTCTGTTTTTTCCTGGTTCTTACAAACCCTAGGAAATTGCTCTAGTGATTCTTACCAAACCACAAAGCTCAGCGGACGTGTCATTAAAGTTACATAACTTTCTTTTATATTGCATAACAAGCCTCAGCCCAACTTTGGAAGATATTAGACAAACCCTGTGCTGCAGAGCTGAAGTAATCCTCGGCAGAGGGAGAGTGTAATTAAAGGAAGGAGATGGTTGGATCCTGACAGGTTTTAATTTTCACTGTCCACCTAGTGAAACGTGTTTAACCAAAAACAGTTCTGGGTAATGGATGCCATTGTTACAGCGACAGACAGAACACGTTGAACCAGTTTGTATTTGTGTGTGACAATTTGAGGCAATATGACTCTGCAAGTCTCACAACGATGTTTGACCTACTGGCTGTGTTGTTTTCTGTTGCTGACAGAGAGGGGATTGGAGAGAGTGCAGGCCCACTGGACATGTATCAAACAAACAAAGACCACATGACATGTACTGGCAGCCCATCCAATAAGCTGCCTCCCAGACACAGAGCTCTGTTACCTAACAAACCTAAGCCGGGGACTTATTGTTGCTCATCTCTCCAAATTCCTGTTTTTGTAATGAACATTGCTCATCTGGTCAGTGAGGCTCACTGGGCACAGGAAAAACAGACAGACCCTCTAACTCTCTCTCTCATTCACATGCACACTCATCAACAAGTTACCATAGCATTTCTCCAAAAAGGCACTGACTCACAGACTTTGGCTTGGTTGTACAGGAACTTCTCCTAACCCCTAACTGGTGAGGCTGAAGAGTCCCCAGTGTTTAAGTCTGACTCAGTGTCCAGGTTTAGCTCGAGGAAGTCATAAAGTTTGAGTAAAGCCACGTTAGATAAAGCAAATAAAATAAATAAAAAAAATCTTTATTTTAAACACTCTACATCTAATCGTAATTTATTCATAATCGTTGACTTTGTTTTATTACCGCTCGTGTCCTCTAGGTGGCAGGTGATTTTGTGACGGGCAGCCCTGTCTCTGTTTTAACTTGAACTGCAGTGTCTTCATGTTTCTAAAGATAAGTCCAAATATATCAGTGTGCAACAATGCCACAAATTGTACAAAAAGGATCTCCTCGATCTGTATTTATTACAATCAGTCGAACATGTCCTTTCTATTGCGCAACACTGAATACTGACAACTATGAGAGAACTGCGTGAGTAGTATACTGGTATTTCTACATATACCGTACCGTACAGCCTGTCTGAATGTGCCTTTAGTGCCATAAACATTTACATAGTGTACATGTCTTGCCTCTGGGCCGCTGTCGTTCCACTGAGTGACTAGAACATACTGTCATCTCATCCTTAAGGTTCATTTGGCCAAACATTACTGTGACTGAGCCAGCATTCAAAAGTACACATTTAATCCTATGATGATCCTATGATCCTGGCCTGTGATCATACCGAACAGCACATGTCAGTGAAATGTCACACAGTGATTTGGCCAGCATTAGTCAAAAAATGTGATGAAATGTGAAAATCAATAAATCATACATAAGAACTGCTTTGTCACAAATGAAGTAAAGGAATCAGAACAAAAATGTTAAAATGTCAGATTAACATTTGGCTCAGGTTTGATTTTTCAAAAATGTGGAAAAGGAGAAGAGAAGCAGAGAGACAAGGAAAAGTAAACAAACTATTTGTTGCTCTTCTGAGTTTCCAAATAATCCTTTCTTGTTTGGTTTCATGTCACCGCAGAGGCATGTGTGACTGAAGGTTTCTGAGGAAGTGGAAGAACTGGTCAACAACAACAGAAGATGCCACCATGAACAACAAAGGTTAAAAATGGATTCCAACATAATGAGCAAAAAGGAATGTATGGCGGTGGAACCGTGGATTAGTACTAGGGCCAAGCAGTGGAAGAGTGGTTAGTGGTCTTGCCTTACAGCAGGAAGAACACCAGTCTGATCTCCCGGGGGGAACTCACAGTCTTTCATTGTGCAGCAGGAAGAACACCAGTCTGATCTCCGGGGGGAACTCATGGTCTTTCATTAAGGACTTTGTTCTCTTTAAGTGTGTGTGACAGTTTCCTCTTAGGGTGTTCAGTTCACATTAACCATAGCTAAGGTTTTCGATTGTGATCGTCTGTTTCTCCATGAACCTCTGCCTCACCCGTTGACTGCAGGGATTGGCAGTTCCTGTGATACAGTGACACAGTAGCACCTGGAAAAATGAACAAATAAATACCTCTACTCAGAAGGCCATTTGTTTGGTGCACATCTTCAGATACGTGGTAATACAAATCATTGAACAAATAAAATTTATAGTTTCTCAGAAAGAAGGTTCGACAGCCTGGCTGCTCCACCTAAACAACTGCTCTGTGCCCAGAGGCATTTTTATACCCATGCACTTGCATTCTGACTGTTTCCTCTGCGAGTCCTTCTTTGTATGAACTCATACTGTAGGTGTATGTGGGCAGCCTCCATCCGTTCACACCAAACTATAAGCAGCACACACTGGAATATTGTGAGAAATGAGTCTGAGAGAAACGTGTTTTGTCCTGTTCACCAGTTCCTTTCTCAAAACACTGTCTCGACCTTGTGACACAAAAGTAAATCTCTGGTCTGGATCACACTGATATTATCCACACTGCACCACACAGTCTGAGGATGGAGTGTATTCATGTACAAAAAAAAAGGAACAACTTCACTTAAGTCTCACTTCTCATATAAATGAGGAAGATTTTGAACATGAGGAGGAGGAAATGTCACGTCTGCTTAAAAAAAAAAATCATCTGAAACTCTGCTGCACGGTTTGGGAGAATGTATTTTAAACATTTGCCAGTAAATCTGTGTTTTTCCAAGTTTTCCTACACTGACGTTTCTCTGACGTTATTTCTAGTCCTGACCTGTTTGTCTTGATCTGTGTCAGGAAGTGTTCCGTCGTGGGCAGTGTGTTCCTGTGCTGAGCGTGTATGTTTCCCACCACACAAAGGAGGTTTTCCATAAAGTCTGCCATCGTGTGTTGATGTCTGAATTATACAGAATGTTTTTTTTATGTACAGTAAATACAACACGCTGCATAACACTGTAATTAACACCTTCGTTCATTCATTCACACAGTAAAAGTGATACTACTACTACTACTACTACTAGTACCACTAGTACTACTGCTGCTGCTACTACTACTACTACTACTACTACTACTGCTGCTGCTGCTACTACTACTACTACTACTACTACTACTACTGCTGCTGCTGCTACTACTACTACTACTACTACTACTACTCTACTACTACTCTACTACTACTAGTACCACTAGTACTACTACTAGTACTACTGCTGCTGCTACTACTACTACCACTACTACTACTACTACTAAAACTAATAATAATAATAAGACAAAAGAAAAATGAAGACAAATAAAATAAAGGTAAAGGCAAAAGGATCAGCTGTTTTCAGAATGTTGTGATCATAGTCAGACTGCTGCTGCTACTACTACTACCATTTGTGGATTTGTATACCTAATATATATATATTATATTATGAATATACAGTATATAAAATGTCTTGTTAAATTTTAATAATAAAATTAGCTTACTTATTGATTTTATATTAACCAAGATTAATGTATACATTAATATTTATCTTAATGATAAAAAAATGTGAAACTTGATCATTTGTATGATGTACATGTATTAGTTAGGTTGAACTAACTATATAACTATATATATACTGTATATATATATATATATATATATATATATATATATATATATATATATATATATATATATATATATATATATATATATATATATATATATATATATATATATATATATATATATATATATATATATATATATATATATATATATATATATATATATATATATATATATATATATATATATATATATATATATATATATATATATATATATATATATATATATATATATATATATATATATATATATATATATATATATATATATATATATATATATATATATATATATATATATATATATATATATATATATATATATACATATTTCATGAAGGGTTTCTACACTTGAACCCAGATGAGGTGACCAACACAACGGTGCTCTGGTATTTGACCTCTGTTTTTCCACGTAGGCCACAGTGAGTCCATCACCTCTGTGTGAGTTAAAGATTGATCCTTCAGAGCTCTATCAGGGGTTAATGGAACACTAGGCTAAGACGTTTGAACGACACACTCCAAATGGAGGCTTTCAGTGCAGCTGCTTGCTAGTGTCGCTGCTGGGCAACAGTGAGGATTCATATTTAAAATATAGCTTTAAAATCAAAAATGTAAAAAGACTCACTGTGAGAAATTGTATTTTATTGTTAACTAAACATTTACCAAGAACCTTCCCAAAACCTTTTCCATTTCATTAGTGAATTAGTTTTATTTATTCCTACAAAAAGATCAAAGACTATTATTTAGTTAATTTTTAAAAAAATGAAGAGTAATTAAATAAAAGCGAGCAAATTTTAAACCAATATTTATGCAAACTCTGTAAAAAATGTAGTTGATGAAGACAAGGACACAGGCTGTGAAGAATTTAAATTTCATGTGTCTTAAAACTGTTTGACTTCGGTGCTAAATATGAACTCAGAACAATGGCGTCTGGTGTTGTCTTTTTCCACGTTTGATAATTACATTTTGCAGACAAATGTTGTCGTGAGACAGGAGACGACATTCTGCATGTACTGTATATACGTACATTCTACAGCACCGTCCTCCTCATCCTCAAACTGTAGAATGTGAAAAATGTATCCTGATAAGGTCACTGCAGTGTTTCTTCTCTACACGGGTCAGAGATGAGTGTGTACTCAGAGCAGCCCAGTGTGACTGATGACTTCACTCTGGAGCCGTGAAGCATTTGTTTGGTTTGTTGTTGCATTTTTGTCGCATTCTGGGTTTCAGAAAGAAACCCTGATTCCTGCAGCACGTACTGTACAGCTGACAGGACACGCAGAGCTTCTTACAGTGGCCACAGTCACATGCTCATGTCCGACCAATCAGCTTTTCCCTGCAGGTAGGGATGGTTTGCTGCATGACAGCCAATTGACCTTGGTCATTAAAGGAAGGTGAGAAATGGTGTCGGAGATGGATGAGTGTGCACGTGTCGTGGCACATGCAACTGAAGGACGTGAGATTAATAGGGAAAAAACAGGCTATTTATCAAGGCCAGTGCACATGTTCAACTTCCTGTGACGTCCTTCACTTACACCAGACGTTTCCAAAGTCGGGGCAATGGTTTTTAACTCTTGCCTCTTTAATGAACTGTTATCATTATTAAAATAATTTAATTAAATCTATTGATCTACTTTCAGTTGTTTTGGCCAATATTTTAATCACTTTAAAGCAACAAAATTAAATGTCTTATGTATATCTTATATGGTGTTATTGATCCTAAGGACAGTGTGTTATGGTGTCCTCCAGCCTGGTGTCTCACGTGTTTATTTAATATGGAAACAGTTTGTCGAGACCTTTAGGCTGTTGACATGTTTCTAGGAACATTATCACTGTTTGTGTCAGAAACACAGACTCGTGGTCAAAATATCAATGGTGTTTTTTTTAAATGTCAATGTGTGAGAAATGTCTAAGAAACGCACCATAAAAAATATTTGTAACATCCAAAGTTAACGGCGTATTAATTATTATCATGTTGTGTGTGCAACAACCAAAAACTGTCAGTTTGTTTTCTGTAATTATGCATCGCGTGTGTCATTCAAAGTTTCAGGATTGACTGCATCACAGATAAATATGTCATTTCCATGTGTTTACCTTTGTATTTTCATTTTATGATGTTCTATTTAAGTTCCAGGGTTTTTCGTGATCCAATTTTTCTGTTGTAAATATTATGGTCTGTCACAGCTGAATACACTGCTGACATTTAGCGTTTAAAGCCAAAACAAAAGCCATCACAGACAGCAGTGATAACAACAGGAGCAGCTTCAATAACAAAACAGCACAAAAATGTAAAAATGTACAAGATAAGCACACGGTGAGTGGACTCAAGGCCACGCTCTCAGCACTGATGTCGCCACTTCTTCATCATCCTCATCATTGTTTTGTTATTTTTTGGTAGAAATGTTGTTAGAATTTTTCATAATCCTTCACAATTTCTTTTCTTCAGCATCTGAATTTGTTTGTTATTTTTTGGTAGAAATGTTGTTAGAAGTTTTCATAATCCTTCACAATTTCTTTTCATCTGAATTTGCTTCTTTTCTTCTTCTTTTGGCATGTATTTTCTTGCAGTAAAACTGTTGCACACTCCTAAAATTCCATGTTTTGCTCCTCTAATCAGACCATCGAGTTCCTTATATAAAACTGCCAGTTTGATTAGATCAGTGCTCCTCTCCTGAGTGTGATACTGATGGTGGGAGTTGATTGGAGCCCAGTTATAGTGATGTGTGAGGTGACTTTAACAAGAACACTAGTTAAACGTTAAACCACTAAAGGAGAGCATCACTGATAACCAGCAGTCACAGTACGAGCAGATCTGTTTGTGTGTTTTGTCACATTACTAAACCTGTGCAGGTCCTAACTCTCTCTGAAGTTTGACCCTTGACATTTTTTAGGTAACATTTCATGTCCCCATCTTTCTCACCCTCAGAAAGTCACACACCAGGAAAAACATGCTTGTGCAATAGGTCAGACCTCAGGATTTAGGTGGCTGAAAGTTTTTACTCCAAATTAGAAAATCCCAAGTATGTGAATGATTAACTGTGGCAATAATGATTCTTCCGTTGTGACATTTTACACTTACAGATACAGGTATGACTGTCTTGGGGAAACTTCCGATTAGATTAAAACGGTATCGTCTGTAGTGCGAATTTCAGCAGAACACAGTCACGCTGCTAACAAGTCCATCATGATAAAGATTTACAACAATGAGGTGTCAGTCTGTGCACAGATAATTCAGTCATTATGTTTAACCTGTGGTGTGCATGATTCCCCTTGTTCTACTTTCTGTCTTTTTCCTTTCCATCCTTCGTATGAAATACGACCACTGGGGGTAAAACTAGCTCTATTTTCTGGTAACTAATTTTCAATCTTTTTAATATTAATTAGGTTTGACTTGCCCTCATGTAGGCATCTGACAGTACAACTCACTGTATATATGATGTGAATGGCATTAGTGAGAAGACCAGTGAAAAAGCTTGTTGGGCAGCAGTGTGAAAAATGTAAATATAAGAATAAGAAATGATTTATGGATAAGACTCAAACATTCGGTTCATCTACAGGCTCTAACATAAATATTTAAATGGACCTGAATTCACCTCCGTTTCCCAGTATTCAGAAGTGAAAAATGTAAATATAAGAATAAGAAATTATTTATGGATAAGACTCAAACATTCAGTTCATCTACAGGCTCTGACATAAATATTTAAATGGGCCTGAATTCACCTCCGTTTCCAGTATTCAGAAGCCCTTTAGGAGGCGATCTGAATGTAGAGGTAAATGGACGTTTGTGAACATTTTGAAAAGGAAAATTTTAATTTCAATCTGTCAATCATTGAACTGTCCACACAACACTACAACATGTGTACACTGTACACTTTGTGTGTCTGTATATGTTTGTGTCTGACCTACTTTCTAAGTCTGCTGGACAAACCACAGGAAGGGTGGGTGGTTTGGAAAGTAAGAGTCCCTGCATGTGTCACTCTGACCAGTTGTGTTTACATAAACAGAGGGGAGAAAAAAATGTCTCTCTCTCTCTCTCTCTCTCTCCTGTGAGAAAATAAAGATCTGCTGGCCTAAAGTGTGACTTGGCAGCTCGACATAGTCACAAGTAACATCAATGATTGTCATTGCTGTACAAGGACGCTGTTTTCCATTTTTCATGTACGTGGCGTGAAAAAGAAGTAGCTATAGATGACCTTCAAGCTTTCTGCTCTAGTGCTTTTATAGTTAAAATAAATGACAACTCTATTTTAAACGTGGAACAAAATTTTACACTTGCTTGTTATGAGGAAGCGGTAGGTCAGTCCAGAGGGACGACAAGGACGGTCAGGACTGTGGTTTGTGGTTTTATCAAGACGCATGAGGAAGCAGAGTTACCATAACAGTTATTGCTTTTACTTGGCAACAATACTTAACATTGATGCATGTCAGCCAGTGAAAGCGATACTTGATGACAGTCCAGCACAGTAGCCTAAAATAAATCATTTGGTCTCATTTACTGTGGGAACATTTAGAACCTCTGTCCAGGTGTGTCCAATGTCCAGCCCAAAGACCAGTTGTGTCATCTGGACTGGACTTGGCTTTTCTGCTGCATTGTTCTCTTATCATTATCATCTTATTAAGTCTATTGTGTTCATCTATTTTTGGTCAATTTTTAAATGCTATATATTTATTTAGGCTCACATGTGATTGTTGGTAAATTTGAGTTATTATTTTCTACTAATATTGTTTGCTAATGATACATATATTTGGGCTAATTTTTAGTTATCACTGAGCTAACTTTTAATGCATTTTTGTCTAACTAACTAACTTTTTGCTATTTCTGTCTTAATTTTGTCACAGCTGTTTTTTCGGAGTATTGTAATTCCCTCTGATCGGTGTTGCTGAATGGCCTTTAAATTGGGGTTTTATTAACTATGCACAAAAATGAAGTTTGTTGTAAGACATTGCATAAATAATTTACACGGATATAAAAGACATTTTACATTTTTAATATAAAATATGTTTTGTCAAGGTGATTTCTCTTTGCCTAATTAAATATTAAAAAAAACCCTCAACCATTTGTCCACATGGCCATCTGATTTCAATGACGCAACAGCAGCAGCCACGTGTTCTAGCCCTGTCCGGGTATGTTTATATTGTTCTTGTCAGGACACGTTCATGCCGCCTCACTGAACACATTTTTGTGGAATAAAAGAATGAAGTAGGCACTGGAGTCTAAAACATGACTCGGCAAAATGAGGACTGTGTCCATTATGCTTGAATTTGTTTGAAGACAACACACCCATGCCACTCTTTTGTTACAGGTTATTTTACTATTAAAAAAAAACACACAAAAAAAACCTAAAAGGCAGGGATAAGTTCAATGTTGATAATTGACTGCATGTTTTATGAAATAACTAATAATATAATATTAATGATAATAGGATTGTCTGTGTTCTGTATATTCAGACTTAATCCATATTAAAGGTAAAGTTCTTTATCACCAAACACTATCAGCTTCTGCCATCTACTCCCTGGTCCTGATCCAATTCTCAAAAACACTTCTGTGAGAAACCAATAAGCTCTACTGAATTGCTTGGCTGCCCTCCATCTGTAATGGCCACGTCTCAGAGTCCAGACACTGGGCTGCCGAGATAAACCGAATTCCTGCCTGAGAGTTTTAACTCTCATTGGTAAACAGACGAGAGAAGCTGAGGTCAGACTGCGCAAGAGTCAAAATTTTAAATGAGATGACCAGGCTGTGCAGCTACAAGGGTTTCTGCTTCATCTTTCACCTATATCAGAGCCAGCAGAGTTTTATTAGCTACAGCCTTTTTCTGTTATTTTTCTATTCAACTAAATGTTCCAGCGTGTGACTCACTTATGCCCTTAAACAGTGACTCATTGGGGCACTTGGACTGTATAAAGTTCAAATTATTTTATTAAAAAACATCTTTGCTAAAGTGCCCTTAGAAATGGCTTGATTTCAGTGCAATGCATTTGTGTGTGTGTATGTGTGTGTGCTCTGACAAAAAGCTCAAATTTGCACTTGTTAATAATTTTTCCTGACCAGGATCCTGAGATACTTTTACCTTGTTATAAATGTCACACATGCAGGCATGGAAGCCTAGGGCAGTGTGGCAATAATACTAGCAGAGGAGCTGTTATGAAGACATTTCTTTGTGTTGATTAATCTAATCTGTAGTGGCTGGGCTCACTGCCTAGAAGTCTACCAAATATAGTTCTGTGGTTGTCTTAACAAAACAGAATGTAGTGAAGGCTGTGCCTCAAAGCTGGCGTGCTGCTGCTGGGTTTTGTTCCAAGATTCTACTTAACCACAAAAACGTACATGCACACATCAAACTCAGAACAAAAACCAATAACACGTGGAACTGTCATTGAAATGTACATGCATAATGTCTGTGTACAAAACGTCTAAACCTTTGTAGCACAACTACTGTGTCTTTGCTACGTAAAGGATGCCATCTGAAATATATGTTCAACTGTAGTTAATGACAAGCATTTAATTTCTTAGTTTAATCTGGACTGGCTAACACACTTGTGACTCATATTTATGAATCCATGACCTGCAGCTTTCTGTGAAATTAATTAGCTGTTTTCAGTCAGGAGAGGTAAATGTTAATTTTCCTTGTTTAAACTGAAATATGTACACAAGTAAAATATTTGCTACAGAATCCAGTTTAACAGGTGTACCTAAAGTGGTAACCAACAGCAGCTTCATTTGAAAGATAAATATAGCTTCTTAAAGTAATAATAACTTAAACAGATAAGTGACACAAAACATGATAAGGCACAAGGAGCTGGCATAAAACAGTTGGGCAAGAAACACAGAAAGGTCAGCCAAAGCTACTGGAAAAAATGGGTCACGATAAGCAAGTCTTCAATCGGAATTAAAGACGGCTGCGCATATGTTGAAACTTGTAACTGTAAATGCTAAATAAATATGGAAAATTAGCCTGCAATAGAAGGGTAAGTACTTAAAGTAAAATAGTATTTTTTTTACTTAAAGTAAGTAAAATAAACCCCAACAAATTAATTAATAATTAAACAAATATCCCTTGTGTAGCATGTCAACCAATTTGGGTTGAATTACTGCCACCTACTGGATCATTTTCTTTTTTTACTTTAAACGCCGTATCATAACAGAAAAAAAAACAACAAAGACATAGAACTATGTATGAGTGTGTATTTAATTAATTATATGTTTATTCTTCTAGAAAGACATTCGACAATTTCTGTTCTGTACATTGATCGTATCGACCATTACAGTGGTATTTCATCAGTCGCATGATCAGAGCGGAAGTGGGCGGGACGTTACCGCCTCTTCTTTAGCGTCACAGGCGGCGTGGCGGTCACACTGCTTTTTCCGGACCGCGTATCACTCGCGGCCATTCCGTCAGACTCATCTTAAACCGAACTGAGAGTGGACGTACTTCTCCCTCACAGTCAGAAAGCAACCGTTACCCGCCTTTAGCACAACGAGCCGAGCTTGAAGCCGCTTTGCGTCTTTGCTCTAGACCACTCAGACCCACTCTGAATTCTCATTAAATATGTCTAATATCGTCTGTTGTCAAACTCCTCAGGTAAGAGATTTTTTTTAACTGTATTGTATTTTTCCTCCGTTCTGTTTTCCTATACGCAGATAAATAAATCCCGTTATCGGTAACAGCTGCTGCTTAAATTGTCGTTGTGATTACTTCATATATGCGTTAAAATTCAAATGAAGGTGGATTCGCTGAAATAAGCGGAAATTCTGGTGGAGGAAATGATAATGATCAGATTGGCGCGACTGTCACACAGTGTCATACAAATGGTAACGTTGGTAATGTGTTTGCGTGTAATGGCTACAGTGACCAGCGCTGTTAGGTTAACGTTCGCTATTTTAATTCTAATGTTTACGCAGTCGTAGACTCAATCAGCGATACGCGTTTTTATTGCTCCCCATCTCATCATCGTCACCACCATCATCATCATCACCACCATCACCCTCCCTGTCTCGGCAGCAGGTTGCTAACACAGTAGCCTCCTAACATGCTCTTCCTCTGCTAGGTTTTTTCTGACTCCCTGGCTCCACGTAAATGCTGTCTTTGTGTTACATAAATTCTAAACGTATGTACATTACATGGGTCGTGGTGGTGGTGAAGGGCCGACTCTTCCCGTCTGACCCACTTTCTACCGACAGGATAGTACCGTAGCAGTGTGGCTCACATGCATGCATACAGCCCCTGGGGTTTTTTTTTTTTTTTGCTGTGGCAGAGGAGGGGTCTGGTAGGCGACAGGAATAGCATTACTTTGCAGTGAATGGCAAACAGCGGGTATTAAGCCGGCGAGGGTGGCAGGGTGGATAATACAGGATAGATAACCATCGCATTATACACTCTGTCTTTTAATCACTCTCATCTAGTGCCGTATTGTGGCAGGGTTTATGTGCTGTATGATCAGCCCTAGCTGAAGTTAATGATTTTCTGACGTTATCCCATTGATTGTTAAAGGAAATAGTCTGACCGGCTCTAGGTGTCAGGTTCCCTTTAGGGCTTTCTCTAGTCTGCCGGCTGCCTCGTGGTGTGATAGTGTTCCCCCTGTTTAAGACGACGAACCTCGAGGACAAAGTCTGGTATCCTACCATGTCAATGACATGAACGCAAACTGTTTTTTATTATCTGTTTGATCATTTAAAAGTAACATTTTGGTCAGTCAGTTGGCAGATTTTTATTTGGGTGAAAGTGGCTTAATTTACCACACCTTCTATTGTTGCAGTTGAGGTAGTATAATATGGTCATTACGCATTCGCTCAACCTTAAGTCGTTTTTACTGTGGTCACAATCGGCAGCCTTTATTAGTGCCTCTATTTAGATGTCACGCCTTTTGGCGGCATACGGTTTCAGATGTTGAATATAGCTGGTGATTTTCCACTCTGAAACTAGATGAATTAGGCAGAACTTCATCTCTACGCCACTAGAGGGTGGTCGAACTAGCACCAACGGGTCATACTGGCAGACTTGCACTTAAGTGTGTGACTAATCAGATGGAAAATGGAGGGAGAGTGGTCCTTCGTGACAAAGTTGAAAACAAAGAAGCCCGTTTCTTCTTCAGACGTTTAATCATTAGAGTTTCCCTGTTTGCAACACATTTATATTTCCAGAACCTGCTGATCTGCCGTTACTGTGTTACCACGATAAAGCATCTGGGTGAACAGCTGTATCCTCCTCCCTCATAATATTATAGTTTAAGGGCATCGTCAGTTGGATTATCATAGCATTGACTGATGAAGCAGGAACTGAATAAATATCATAACGTGCTGAAGCCGAAACATTCTGGTGCGTTGGCTTTAACTGGTGGGTGGACGTATGAGGAGGGACAGGAACGGTGTGGAGGAGTTGAACAATTCAGTCTTCTGTGTTTTGCCAGACAATTGCATAACTACACAAATCTGGGTCAGTGTTTCTTCCATCCATCCACACACAGCTGGGGTTCAACTTTTGTACCACGCAACACTAGCTGGGTGTATTGTGCACAGTAATAAACACATTTTAAGCAGGTACTACTATCCTACGCTTAAATGTGTAATAGGAAGCAGCAAATACATTTTAAATAATGCACACAGATACACTCTAGTTACTAATAGCTATATTTTCATATATGTTTTGATTATTGCAAAAACTGGGGTACAACAAATTAAAAATGCCCTTATTGCAGTGTAAGAGGAATGTTACTGATGTGTTCAACTTCCCTTGTTAAACTAGTTCTTGTCACTTTTAAAAATTCAAAATGTTAAATGCTCTTCTGACGTGACAGCTCAGAACAGCAAAACTGCTGGAAGTCAGAATGCGTCAGCATTTCCGTTGACTGAAACGTCAAACTATTAATACATAGCCGTAGGTTGAATACCTTTCCTTTCCAGCCTAAAGCTGCCCCCAAAGTATTTTATTAAACCACTTGGCTCAAGATATGTAGTTACAGAACCAATTTAACTTTACTGCATCATCAAGCTGATCTTTTTTTGTAATTACCCTCCCTGACCTCCCCTAAATTTAAAATGAGTAAGACATCTAAACAGATTTCAAACTTACAACTATACAGTTGCATAAGACAATCTGAGTTACTAGTGAAGCGGAAGACCCGTGAAACATGGCTCCCCCTGCGTTTTCCTTTTAGGTCAGTGCCTGAGTGAGAGGCTATGGGGTGGAGCCATCTGTCGGGGCTTGTCACTTAAAGGGTTTGGAAAGGCCTTAGTTTTAGAGAGCGTGCTGAAAGCAAAAGAACTACACAATCCTGTTTCTCCTGGTGGGATGTGGCAGCAGGTATGGAGCAAAATGATGAGAGATCTTTTGATAGAGAATTATAAAAGGCAAAAGGATCAAAGGCATAACTTTTGTGAAACCTAACTTACGTTTGTTGTATTTTAATCAAATTTAGGATTGTTATTTTTTTACAAAATAAAAGCAGTTAAAGGAATTAAATAGCCTCTCGACTTGCATGTTCTCTGATTTTGTGTACACGTGAAATATAGAAAGCTCAGTGCTTGCACAATGTGGGCCATGTGAAAGAATTCAGACAGGAGGTAGGGATACGGGTTCTCATCTGACATTGCCTCAAAAGCACACGTGTTACTGGCACATGCTAGCATTGCTTGAATGCCAAGAACATGCTGTATTAAAAATGTCAAACGAGCTGTGTGACTTTCCAGCTAAAATAACTAACATAACTTTTGTTCTTCATCCTAGGTTATAATGTATGACCAACACAGAATAAGTACAACTCTATAGCCAACGGGATTCTAAGGACTTGATTAGTCACTTCAAGCCTGATAGTTTGTCCGTGCGGCTGCCCTTGTGTCGTGTCAACTGGCATTTCTTCTGACGATTTCCCTGTCTGTGGGTGAAGAAGACTTGATTCTCCTGTGATCTCCGTCTACTTTACCTACATTCCTGTCCTATTTGACTCTTGGCAGCAGTGGTTCACTGGATTTGCAACACTCTTGATTAGGTAAGCTTATGATTAATGCATGAGGCAGATTGTAATGCACAATACAGACATCTAATCCATCCGGTCATAAATGAATTCAGCCAGCACTTACAGTGTTTACACAGCTTTAATGCTGCGGGGAAGCAAATAAAGAACATTCAATTTAGTATTGCCTTATAACTATACTGCTATGTTTTACACTTTCTTAGGCAAACTGTCGAAATTTACCAAGATGATTCCAAACGGTTATTTGATCTTTGAGGATGAGAGTTTCTTGGATTCCACCGTGGCCAAAATGAATGCTCTGAGGAAGAGTGGTCAGTTCTGTGATGTTAGACTGCAGGTACAGTTCAATATTTCCACAACTTTGTCTGACAATATTGGTCTGCATCTTAAGAGTTTCTCAGTTCATAACAATATGTTTGTCTTATTTTGTTTCTTTTGTAGTCAAATCCATTTTTTAAAGCTATTTGATTCCTACTTTGTACAGGTGTGTGGTCATGAGTTGATGGCACATCGTGCTGTTTTGGCTTGCTGCAGTCCCTACCTGTTTGAAATCTTTAACAGTGATGTTGAGCCTCATGGAGTCTCACATGTCACCTTTGAGGACTTGGACCCAGAGGCTGTGGAGATCTTGCTCAACTATGCCTATACTGCCAAGTTAGTAGCACATTGATCTTTGACCTTTGTGTCTCTGGAGTCACTGCTGCATAATGATCATCTTTCCTCCTGTTTTCAATGTGCAACACAGGCTTAAGGCAGACAAAGAGCTGGTCAAGGAAGTTTACTCTGCAGCCAGAAGGTTTAAGATGGAGCGAGTCAAACAGGTATGGAGTTATCAGTAAATAAATATAACTTATGGTAAAGTTTTGACTTTGTTAAAATGCCTAAAAATAAAAACTCCAATAACTCTTATTCCCTCCACAGATTTGTGGCGACTACCTACTGTCTAAGATTGACTGCCAGAACGCCATCTCATTTCGTAACTTTGCCAGCTCTATGGGAGATGCCAGAGTTTTGGCCAAGGTGGACGCCTTCATCCAAGATAATCTACTGGAAGTTTCAGAACAGGAGGATTTTCTCAGACTTCCCCGTCTCAAGGTATTTGCTTAATGTATAAATGACATTGTGTTTCAATTTAAATACAAGCACTAACCCAACCCCTTTAGTACAATATAGCACAGCTCTATTTGTCCTTCATTTTAAACTAAATAGCCATTGGGAAATACGATTAAACTGTAGCAAGTTAATAAATCCTCAAGCCTTGTTAGAGTCATTGTGAAGTCGGTGATTATTGTGAAGTCCATTTTTAGGGCGTAACAAGTCGAATGTTCCATTTCATTCAGTTTTATTTGATTCTTTCAATATCTAGTTCCTCTTTTTATGACTGATTGTAATGCTTCAAAGCTAAACTACATTAGTAATCTGTGAATTAGAGACTTACTTTAGAGTTGTAAAATCTAAAGCACCAGTTTCTTCTGTTTTCTACCCACTTGTTACTGCTGTACAAACCCTAACTCATGTTTCTCCTACATTTTGTGTTGACAGTTAGAAGTAATGGTAGAAGACAATCTGACCCTTCCAAGCAACGGCAAGCTTTACTCAAAAGTACTCAGCTGGGTGCAGCGTAGCCTTTGGGAGAATGGAGACAACCTGGAACTACTGATGGAAGAGGTCAGTAGCTGGTTATAACTCGGAATGATCTTCATTCCTTACCTGCCCATTCTCTTCATCCTGACTCCTCCTGTGTTTGACATTAAGAAGTCATTAAGGGGGCTGAAATATAAATAGCATGCCCTTGTCATGCTGCTCTGTCAGGATTGTTCTTTTTTCCCTCTGATTTGTTGAGGTTTTTGCAGTAAGAAACTCTGTACCCCTGACCAATACTACAAATTAGAGGTGAGCTGAAAAGAGCTGCTGTTGCTCTTGCCTTTTGTTTCCACTGTTTTCTTGGGTTTGTGGTTGATTTACATACAACCCACCTTCTGATTTATCAGTGCTCGTCTCATCTGAAAAACAAAAACACAGGTTTGACCCTTGACTCTACTGTCTCACTGCCACTTTACTATCTGAACAGGTGCCTGTTTGTTTCTCCAGCACTAACAGGCCATCCTCCCCGTTGATTTTATCTCTCCTTTAGGTTTATTTGCAGCAGCAGGAGACCAGACTGAGGAGCCATGACTGAGCCACCAGGGTAATGAGTCAGAGAAAGGGAGGGGAAGAACACTTCTGCCTCTCAGCAGCATCTCTTTGCAGCCAACACTGTGCACCCATCTGTCCATGCCACATGAACAGATGTATCTCATTCATGCATTTTAAAAAAAAGTTTTCAAAAATTTCCCCACAAAACAATCTATTAGAATGTCCATTACATGCAATGGCACATGCCGTTTCAGGCTACTCTCTCCTCTGTGATTATAAAAAAAACACCCACATAATTTAGTAAAAACAGCTGTGAGAAAACCTTCTAATTTTTTTTACCCTGTTTAAGATTTGCTTCAGAAGCTTCAACTGGGTAAACTGGGTCTTTAACCAACTATGCCATTGTAATTGTTTTTTTGTTGTTGTTTTATTTTAAAGTGGTATGTAATCTTTTTTAATGGTGGGAGGCTGGGCAAAGCATTACAAGTCTTCCAAGTCATCTGGATTTGACTGCCCGTTGTGGCAGTAATCACAGTAACCAACTAACTCAGCTCGAGGACTGGTTTCCAAGCAGCAGTGGTGGAAAAAGGTTCCACATGCAGCCCCTCTTCATTCTTCACAGAGGATTTTTCCAGATGCAGCTTTTCTTCACCAACTCCCTCCCTCTTTTTTTTAGATGCAAATTGCAGGAGGGTCGATGGCTTTCAACACTCAAGTACCACTTCTCACGGTGGCAAAAGAGGCTTGTGTCTTTTGTATTTAGTAGACTGAAGATTCAGGCCGTTGCCCTTAAACCCTCCTCACTCTGACAGTGCTGCCACTCCTTTCTCCTTCTTCACCCCTTTCTCTACTGGGGCTTTGTGTGTTGCCATGGAGACAGCCACATAGGTGTGTTGTTCCTGTTTGTCTTTCAGGTGCAAACGCTGTACTACTCACCTGACCATAAGCTGGTGGATGGAGGGCTGGTGATTGAGGGGCACAGTGAGGTGTTTGGTGGCGAGGAGGACCACCTTCAGTTTGTGCAGGTACTTGACAGCAGCTTGTGCCTGGCTTCACATTAAAGGAAAGATTCTACCACATTCTCCGTGGTAGACTGTACCTTAATCTACTTAGTCAGATTTATTATCCCCAGCTCACATGATAGCCAACATGTTAGTTATTTTAAAGAAAAGAACATTCTTGCTTAGCTGTGCCGATCAGCAGTTAGTGCTCCGTCTGCTACTTTTCGGCCGGCAGCGTTTTGACTTGTGACTTCACTGTCTGCCATGCATTCTGGTGAGAGACTAGTTTGTAGAGCTGTGTTGTTGGCTTCAGCTGGTTTTAAGAACTTGGTGTAGACAGTCTTTGGGTTGGTCAGCTGGGGTGAGAGTGTCAGTTAGGATGTGATCAAGGTGGTGTTGGGCCTGGTTGGGCCTCTGGTGCAAGCTTGGCTTCTGTAGCTGCACTGTGCTCTTGCAGAAGAAACCTGTGCGGGAGAACATCCAGAGACAGATGAGCTGCAGCTCCTCAGGAAGCCTGTCACCCTCCAACCAAGCAGCAAATGCTCCTAAACAGACCAGCAGGAGGGAGTGGAAGTACATCGCCTCAGAGAAGACCACAAGTAAGTACAATCCTATTGGTTGTTTAGAAGACCAGGGTCAGTAGTGAGAAAAACACTTCAAGAAAAGTTTGAGAAACCACATTGTCCACTCCTTGAATGGACAAGTCCTCCTTAAACAGATGAACTCTGGCGTTCAGTTTTAAATACAGTTTTTCCTGGTGTTGCTCATTAAAATCAAATTCTCTCCAGACAACACCAACCTTTGCCTGGCAGTGCTGGATGGTGTGCTGTGTATGATCTTCTTGCACAGTCGCAACAGCCCTCAGACCTCTCCTTCTGCCACCCCCTGCCTGATGAAGAGCCTCAGCTTTGAGGCCCAGCCTGAGGATCTGGAGGAGCAGCCTCTGTCACCCATGCATTATGCACGCTCTGGCCTGGGCACCGCAGCCCTGAATGGAAAACTCATTGCAGCAGGTTGGTACCAAGTTAATACTCTCCTTATACTTTTGGCATGTTCATCCATCAGGGGTCACCACATTGGTCGTCTGTATAGTGACATGGTAATGACACAAATTCAACCAGAAATTTGACTTGGACTTGGTGGAATCAAAGTTATTATTAGCTAGTGTTGACCTGAGAGATCTGTGTGCTCTAGAACCAGTGTTTCCCCAGTGGCCAACATAATGACAACATGTTTGCCTGATGTTGTAGGAGGCTACAACAGAGAGGAGTGTCTGAGGACTGTCGAGTGTTATGACCCCAAAGAGGACCGCTGGACCTTCATCGCTCCCATGCGGACTCCAAGGGCTCGGTTCCAAATGGCTGTGCTCATGGTACAGTATGGTTTTCTTCGCACTTCCAGATTTACTCAATGCGTAATGTTTCCATCCAGCCATTTGATGCTGAAGTTTGCCTTTACGTTCTTAACTCACAGGGTCAGCTTTACGTTGTTGGAGGGTCAAATGGTCATTCTGACGAGCTGAGCTGTGGAGAGGCGTACGATCCACATGCTGATGAGTGGACTCAAATGTCAGAGCTGCGGACCAACCGCTGCAACGCAGGTCAGTCAGCGCCTTCAGCGAGAAAGTGTTGCAGATATCCTTCCAGCATCAATGGAATGACTTTGTTTTGTTTTTTTTTCTGTTGAAGGTGTCTGTTCCTTGAACAACAAACTCTACGTTGTGGGAGGGTCAGACCCCTGTGGGCAGAAGGGCCTGAAGAACTGTGATGCATTTGATCCTGTCACTAAAACCTGGTCCAAATGTGCCTCCCTCAACATCAGTATGTGTTTACAGTTCATTATATATGAAACATTCATACAAATGTCTTTATTGTAAACTAACCATAACTGTTTTGTGTACAATATTCAGTAAATATATAGAATGAAGATCACAAAGAACTAATGAATATGTATTAATGATAAATATATACTGGTCTTTTTCAGGGAGGCACCAAGCAGCAGTGTGTGAGTTGGAAGGCTTCATGTATGTGATCGGAGGGGCAGAGTCATGGAACTGCCTGAACACTGTGGAACGCTACAACCCTGAAAACAACACCTGGACATTGGTTGCACCCATGAATGTGGCTCGCAGGGGAGCCGGCGTTGTTGTCCATGCAGGTAAACTAACGCCCAGAGCACCGTGTTGAAAATGGCTTTTTATATTTTATGGTGCTGAGATGTGTAATGGTTCTCACTTTCTTCAGGCAAACTGTTTGTCATTGGCGGCTTTGACGGCTCTCATGCACTCCGCTGTGTGGAGGTGTACGACCCAGCCCGCAATGAGTGGAAGATGTTGGGCAGCATGACTTCCTCACGCAGCAACGCGGGGGCGGCCATGCTGGGCGAGGCCATCTACGCTGTGGGCGGATTCGATGGAAACAACTTCCTCAACACCATGGAAGTGTACAACCCTGACACCGACGAGTGGAACGACTGCACCAAGGCCCCAACACCCACCTCCGAGTGAAGGACGAAGTAGATAAAACAGGGTTAAAGAGTTTCACAGTGCTTCACCCCCGCACCCCCAAACTAACAGGCTTAGTGATTTTGTCGTGTTTGATGTAATGTGTGTGCGTGTGTGTGTATATGTGTATGAGTGGATTGTGTGGAAGTGGGGATGGGAGACATGGGGGAAGGAGTCTTCAGTGAAGACTATTCAGTGAGTAGGGAGGGAGGGATTTAGAGAGGGAGGGAGGGTGGAAGTGAAAGGTTTGTTGCCTAAAGCAACAGGATGCCTTTTCATATTGCATACAATGTTTGTTTTTGTGCTGTACATATTTGTTTTTCCTCATATTTGTCATATGCCAACATTTAATTCACTTGTAGTGCTTTCCTTTTTTTTTCCTCTACATTTTTTTGGAGGGTTTTCAGATGAGCTAACTAATGTTGGTCACTTGGACGTTTATAGTGATTGATGAAAAGTCAGATTTCTTTATTAATATTTCAGTCAGAAATATAACTTCTCAATTTTAAAGGTCAGTTGTTTGAAGCCCTACTCTTGAGTGAGAGTTGGTAAAACTTCATCACTGCATTTTTTGTGTCATTTCATATAATTTAACTTGAATTGCGAATCTTTAAAAATTGCCTTTTTTATATTTTTTATACACTGCTGAATAAACAATAAAATAACAGTAGCAAACAGTTGAAGTTGATGAATCTAACCAGTGCCAGTTTTAAGTAGATATTTTTTTCTTTCATGCATACACAACCATGCTTCTGCTAACCAAACCTTTGTTATTGTGATTTTATTTTAGCTCATGTATTTAGCAAATAGCAGTTTACTGAGAATCCCCCCCTCCCCCTCTTGTGTTTTAAAATGTAAGGCATTGGCAGATTCTTTTGGAAATAATTGAAGAGAGAAATTATCACATTTGTAAAATTTCTTAAATAATAAATCACTTAAACATATTGTTGTTGGTGGTGCAGTTTCTAAACAGCTCCCTGTGAAATAAATGTACTGTTAAAAAATTGCCCTCTGTCCTTAGGGTTAAAGCAGTTGAACCAATTGTCTCCACCTGGACTGTGTCCTGGTTACTAGTGTCTAAGCCTCAACGGCCTGTGTTTTCACAGGGACTATCACACTAAGCCAGTTTTTCCCCTGCTATTTAAGTGTCCTTTAGGAG
>NC_024308.1:5633977-5656647 GCF_000523025.1 Cynoglossus semilaevis
GTTTGTCTCTCTGGGTTAGAAACATTTGAAAGACAACCAGATTGGCTAGAACACATCTTGGTATCTGATTAACTCTGCTGTATCACAATTAATCCTACAAGGATTCTTCCATGCATTTGTGCTCTAGTACCCTAACAGAAAAAAACACGAGGTCCAAAATATAATAAAATATAAACAATTAGCAGCACAATTGTTTTTCAACACAAACTGGTGAATCATCACTCAGTGACCAGAACGTGAACTAAATCTAACACGGACCAAGTTCTATGCCAAGAACCATAAAGTATAGAGGAACTTAAGAGACTGCGCAATGAACGATGGAACAAGTTGATACTACAGTTTGTGTCAAACAACACGTCATTATGTATCAAGAACAGCTACAGTATAACTGCTGTAAACTGAGTCAACATGAATTCACATCATCACTGATTCTAATCCTCGGTCATCCTTCTACCGTCTCCTCCTGTGTGACTTCTGAAGCCTGTTCAGCTTCAGCTGCCGCAGGTGTAATCTCAGCCAGTCTGCTGGCGTCACCTTGGCTCTAATCCCCTTAGTCACCACACACCCACACATGCACACACATGGAAATGTACAAGGCCAAACGGCAGGACAAGAAACATTTAGGTGTAAAAAAAGGTGCAGACATTAAGGTCTCATAATAAAGAATTAACTCTTTAATTATAATATATTGTTGTTTCAAATAATTAACAGAATTTAAAAAAATGCACAAAAGCAAACAAGTTTCAAGTATATACAAAATTATATAAAAAATATATTTATATTAGCCGCTCAGTGACTATGCAAAAAACCCCAGCTTTTCTGACATGACTTTGCAAATGTGTCATCCACCTCTCAGCAGACAGGGTAACCTAGGAGACATGCTCTGTTAAAGTAGTAGCACAGAATATGTTCAATGTCCATGATACGTAGATCATTTTCTAGCACTTAATATTCGGTTGCATTTCTTATTCTTGATACTAGAAAACTAGAAATAGAAACAGAAAGAAGAAAGAAACAGACTTTGAGTTGGTTTGAAGTACAGTTACAAGACTATTCATCTTTCATGAAATAGAATTTACAGTGACATGAGTCAAGGAACATCTATATTTTTTGCATATGACAACTGGGATGTCAAATAAATTGTTACTAATTTACTGTTCACTGTAATTATGAGACAAACTCACTATCCAATGACTCTGCCTGATGTAACGACACAGGCTAAAATACAGCCCTGAAACATTACAGAGCCTCTTTGAGGCTTGAATGAAGGTCCAAACAATCTGAGTAGATACAAACTAACAACTCAGGTTCAAAGTTTGCCAACCTGGACTTCCATAATTTTTGAGTCCACAGCCCATTGACTATAATCCAGTCTTGTTTAATTTTACTTAATTGGAAACCAAGTGTGAGTATATGACAAGAAACACAAAACAACAAAACAAACAGAACTTAGCTTCTGGGTAATGCTCAGAACAAACAGGCTTTGTTAAACAAATGAGTTTCCATCCAGACTAATGGAAACCACCTCGTGTCTGTCCCGTGACCAAAAAAAATCAAATTAGACTCTCTGTAGGCACTGGAAAAGACCAAAACCATTTCATCCTTTTTTCCCCCACTCAATATCCATTTATCAGAGGCTTCTGTTTTGTTGATGTGCACTTGTATCAGCATTATTCCATTCAGGCTGTGTAGTGAAGGTGGTGTTCTGACCCATGGCCCCAGCACAACGATCCAGGGCCTCCTTTAGCCACAGTAACTGGGTCCCCCCAACTCCCAACTTCTCTCTGAAACCACAGTTATTAACAAGGTTATTAGATTTTCAAAATCACTGCCACCAACAAACAGACAGATGCGACAATTGGAGTAACAAAATGGACAACGGTAAACGAGTTCCAAGATTAGTTAAATGACCTCCACATTTGGAGCAGAAAGAAGGAACCGTGGGAGGAAACTGGATTTACTGGAGAAAGAAAACAGACGCACACTAAGGGAGAACATGCAACTTCCATCCAGAAAGACCTTTAGTTACCATCAGGTATCTGACCACATAACACCTATTAGTGTGATGAGTCGCTTATGTTTAAAATTGCTATGTGAAACATTTTGTCACGTTTCTCAGAGCAGAACGGCGCCATCTAACAGTAAAGTTCTGGACTGTGTCAGAATCCATTTGACATGGAAATGGTGACTGACTGAGTCAGATGTGTATCTGTCACGTTTCTTTTATCCAACGAAGCACAAACTTCCAAACCTAAATGTTTAACTTCTTCTTACTGAAACAGTTTTCACAGTGTTACAGGGTTAAATTCATGTCAAAAGTGGAAACTTTCACAGTGAATGTTTTTTATTTTCTATTTGCCTTTTCAGACGTATGAACCTATTCACACAGGCAGCTGTGGGTTGTGGGCTGTAGAATTTTACCTTGAATGGAGCAAGTCGATCATAATTTACTCTGTACAGACTGTCTGTCTCTGAATGACCTTTCTGTGCTGATGGTCGAATCTTGGTGACAGACAAAAGAGTTTCTGTCTGAGCCGCTGCTGCTAAAAGCCACACATTCCCAAGTCAGCTTTTTGTGCTCTGTTCTCCCTGGCGCAATTACATCTTTTTTGTTTGGTTACAAAACCATTTATGTATGCATAAGGAAATTCACCAGCTACACACGTAAAATTGACTTCAATGTGAACACACACACAGGTCGACTGGAGTCTTGGTAACGGCTGCTAAGCAGCAGAGTCGCACAGGGAGTTGGTTGCCGCTTCTTTGTTTTCTTTGAGCTGTTATGTAACTGCAGCGCGGAGTAGAGGAAAGAAAGACTTTGCTCCGTGTTGTAGCCATAATTTCTTCTATTTTCCTTCTCATCTATGTCCAAATGTGACGCCTGCCTGTTATTTTAACCTTTATAGACAGGTGGTTTTGCACACTGTCCACTCCCAGGGTGTGTTATTCTGTCAGAACTAATGTATTTTTCCATAAAAGCTATTTCCATATAACATTATACACCCATGGTTGAAATACTGTTGACATTGCATTTCTTATTTTCTTCTATACGTGTTTACACAAGCTAAGTGACAGGTGTGTACAGTACAGGGTCACTGACAGCAATAGACAATTCCATAGAAGCAAATGATGCCTGGCTACTGTTACATAACAGTTTGACAGGTAGTTGATCTATTTCCCTCTGGAGACAGAAATTCATTTCACTGAACTGAACTCAGTACTGGATGACATAACCGATGACTGTTCTCTACCAGCCAATCCTGTTTGGAAACCACACTCCAGATCTAAGGACATACGTGGACCGATGCATGTTGAAGCAGGAGAATGAGTATGAAGTGGCAGAGATGTAGATGAGATGTTCACTGACCAGGATGTGCAGGATGAGAAATTAGCAAATCAGACAGAGAGCAGTAGTTCAGCAGATTGAGAATGAAAATGATGACGCAAGGTTTAGATGGTTTGGGAGGATGAAGATAATGAAGAGAAGAACCTGGAGATGGAGCTGGCAGACGAGAGAAAAGAGGAAGATCCCAAAGAAGATTATTGAACTAGAGTCTTAAAAGGACTAGTGTAACAGCAGAACAAAGATCACGTCTTCAAAAGACTCAACCAGATCATTCTTTGTTTGATCTGACACTTCTCAGTGTTAGTGAGACATCTCATACTTATTTAATCTATTTGCACAATCTCTGAGAATTCTTCTGTAAAGAAGACCTATAGGAAACTTGGGCCTTAAGGATTAGATAAATCCAAGAAATCCAAGGAGCCATTGGCTTTTCATATCATCTTCCATGGAGTCAAACGCTAGTCATGTGTTTGGCCTATAATTAACTTAAACACACCTCAGGGCTGTGTTCAGGACTGAATGCATTTCTGGGAACACTATCAACTGTGACCTGCTACAAAAGTGTCATTTGATGCACGCCCAGTTCTGTCAATGCTGCGTTAAAATCCTCAGGACTTTAACTAAGTCTAGATGCAATAGACATTATTCAAATACAGTTCAGCTGGGTTATAATGATACACACGGAATGTTTTGTGCTTTTGGTCAAATATGGATTTGTTTAAATCAATTTTGCAATTATTAAACCTGTTCTTTATTTTATTTTTTTATAAACACATCCACAACATGTCCTCCATGTTGGACAAGGTTATTTTATTTCATTTTGATCTGAGGTATAAATTCTCACTGAGTTTTAAAAATTATTTTTAAAGAGTGATATGGACAAGAGTGAGACATGAAAAAGATTCTTATGAGAACAATTCCAACATTTTCCATTCTGTACTTAAATGATTTCAGGCAAATGGAGCAGATGACTCTGGTGATTGACATTCAGGGAATAACACCAGCAACTCATAAACAAATGATTAGTGACAGGGTATTATGTGAGAAAAGAAAGGCAGAGACGACATTGGAGAAATTGTTCTCCTCTAATCGTCTTAGACGTACGGGTCTAAGAATTGTCTCGGCCCTGACGACTTTCCCATATCTAAAATCTGCAAAATTATACACACAACAAGGGAGAAATGTTTCCTGGTACCATTAAAGTCCTCAGAGAAGTAACAGTCACAAGTGAGAAGACGTGCGAGGCTGCAGGTTACTAGCCTGATGTTTTGTTCTCTTCCGTCACACTTGATTAAAAACTCAGATGGGTTCAGAAAGACTGTAAATAACAACATTTCTATTGACTATTAGGGGGGAAACAATAAGATGGATAATAATTTATTGGATATACAGTGCCAGTTGTTTTGCCCATGTGCAAAAATGCTTTGGAAAATTTTGATGTGATCAATTGTACATATTAATTATCATGGTTAATGTTTTGACTGCCCTAATAATTATATAAAAAAATCTGCTGTGTATGCACATCTACTGTTACCACAAGCTTGTAAGCATTAGCCCTGTTTCTAAATCAATCTTCACATCATGAACTTGTTTTTTTCTTAGTTTGAGAAGTAGCACAGAAAAAAAATATTTCTCTCATGTCTCTGTTTCACAACTTCCTTGGAATCTTATCTGATGGGAAGGCCACTGTTTATTGTAAGCTCTCTGTCAATGATATGATCACGATCCAGAACAAGTTCTCCTTATTGCTTTACATAACTTCTGACATCACGCCATGGCACTGTGTACAGAAATTAATTATTTAACACCAAGGATGACGTACTCACTGGGCAAACGTCAAGATCACTTCACTGCGAGTATGACAAATAAAAGGTTTACAATCACAGCTTGGTCGGTCAGTCTTTTAAAATCAGGGCTCTTTTTTAAAATGATGTTGCTATGATGTGAATGCTCAATGCCTGCAGAGCTCTTTCAAATGAAGTGATGAGTTTGATGATGATGTGAATACATTTAGTTTCATGCGGCACTGTTTCATTGCACTAGGCAAGAAAACCACTTCTTTAAAAACAAATAAAAAGGGAAATTATACTAGCAGACTGAGATCACATCCTGGCTGGGAAACTGATAATCTGTTAAGTACGTGCAAGTATGGCTTGTTATCATGGCAGATTATAAAAATAGCAGCACTCAAGCTTCGGACAAAACATGATAAACTAGAAGAGGGAAAGGGCACAGTTATATTGCTTGTGTATGTGCCGCGAGTGAATATTTATATGTTCATTTTTATTCAGTGACATCAGTGTATGGTACTGTAAAACCAGTGTATGGTACTGTTAAAGTACCATATGTACGTTACACCACTTTGTAAACTATTCTATGGTTATTTTAGTTTCTATTTCAGCCCTAATTCTTATTTACTACATCCTATAATATGTCATTTTTGCAACATTTCTAAGTTATTTTTATAAGACATTTTTTGTTGCTATAGTACCTTGTTCTAAATATTTCTGTAGTTCAGTTAAACATACCAATGACATACAACATTCCACACGGATACCGCTGGTTAATACAGACCGCAGTTAACAATCTGCTGCTCGGCCACTCAGATCTTTTCCAGACATTACAAGTAGATCCTTTATGATGGTTTATTTGAGTTTATGTGGCAGCTCTGTTTATTCTGGCCTGTTTAAATAAAGTCTACTGGCTGCCTATTGTGTTGGTCCTGTTTACACTCTCTCTCACACCCTCACCTCGTAGAACTAACAGATTAACACAACAGATAAATCCTGAGCCTTTAACAATCACTCATCTGATCATTTTTTTTAAGTGTTTAAGAAGAAGAATAGAGGCATTTGTGATCTAGGTGAACTACCCAGAGTCACTGAATGGTTCCCAGGTACAAGCTGCTGTGCCCAGTTCCTTATTCAAGTCAGTGTTCCTTCAGGGAGACAAGTGAATTGTTTGTGCCACAGGTGTTTGGAACTGTTGGCATGGTCACCAACATTGTTAAAGCTCTGCTGGGGATATTTAGGCAAAGGTCTTGTGTTACACAGTAACAACAACATGCCTGGACGTGATGTGACAAAGGACACACGGACCTGTCTCAGTGTGTATGTGTCATTTCTGACCGGTAACGGAAGGATGACTTAGAAGTGAATAAATAACACTTTTGACTTCAAATCATTTTCTACAACTTTGGTGAGGCTTTAACACGCCTCCATGACATAAAACTGTATTGATATACACATTTTTTCCTTTTGAACATTTTCCAACATTTATTACTTTTCTAGATTTGAGCCAAACTATACAGTATTCTATTAATAAACAGGGTGGTCATTTGTTGCTGTCTTAAATGTATCTAAGGGTTTGTTTTCCTGCTTTATTTTAAACTAAATCAAACCAGTGTAGAGGCAGAGAGTTTTTTTTCCTACCTGTATTCATGCTGTGCAAAACAATGAAGTAGGTCTGTGGCAGTCAATCTGGAATCTACAGCAATGATCTGAAACAGTGTAAACAAGCTTTAGTGAAGGTGAATTACAACACGTTTTTACCTGTGTAGGAAACGTAGGAAATCTTAATGGGCATTTTATTTCAGGTCAATAAAGTTTAGCACTAAACCCTTAGCTTTTGACTATTTGTAGCTTTTTAAGCCACCTCTGCTATTTTTGCTATATTTTCAGTTAACCTTTCTTTCTCTAAAAAAGAGTAAAAAAAACACGGGATGTGATAGTAACTGCTGCTTACCTAATCTGCAACATCCTGTAAATGTGTGACACAATAGACAAACACTCCCAAATGTCCAAAATGTCCAGCATTATGCAAGACCTTTGCTTCAGATGTAAACAATTCAAGTGACCTAAAATAATATTTTACTGTCAGACTAATGGTAAGAATGACACCAACCTTGTTAGAGTGAATAATACTGAACAGGTCCTGGACTTTATCCAAACACAGGTCTAAGGACAGGACACTGAAAACAAACAAACAAAAAAAAATAGTATTGTTTAGTTTTGAAGCTGCTGCAGTAAAGGGTAATTAAAGATATGTTTAAAAAATCCTTGCACAGCTCTTAAATATTCTTTAGACTCTACAGGTGGAAACAGCAGCTTCACATAATCTCTAAATGATCTTTTTTTTAGCTGCATGCAGTTGTTATTCTAACCCCAGTTTCAGTGACAGGGCACAGCTGACAGTAATCACATACACTAATAAAACTGTCAACCCCATGAAGACAAACAAACAAACAATAAAAAAAATTGACAGAAAAGGATTAGAAGATGAGAAGGGAAACATGCTCATGAAGATCATTAGAGCCTGAATGTAAATACATCAGCCTTCGGCATCAGCAGAAGGTAAGAAAATGAGCAACATAGAGAAATGCTGGGAGATGAATCATAACTGTGCACGTGCGACACGTGAAAATTAGTCTGGCTGTCTCCTTGGAAACTGTACTGTCGAGCAGACCAACACCCACATGCACATACAAACACACACACAGATAAGAAGCGTAGACATACACATAACTTGATAAAAAAAATTCCAGGACAAAAATAGGGATAAGGGTAGCACAGGTTGTGGAACATTCACCACTGCACCAGTTTTTAATAATTTAATTGGGTGTTTTCTGAGATAGTGTTATCTAAATAATGTTGATGCCTGATTTGCATGTCCTGAAAAAACAAAGCTATTTAGATAAAACTATAATGACTTGTATTATAATGACTATAATAACAAACCCATTTGTTAGATGAAAACACGTCCTCAAACTGCATACTGGCGCAACAGCAATTGGATTGGATGTAACTGAAATTCACAAAATGCAACCGAAAAATTGCTAATAACATGAGTTATCTTGTCTGCAGTAGGGGTTTTGAAGTGACACTTGGTTTAAAGAGTGGACAAAGTTAAACAACTAAACCAAATCGAGGCTAAACATCACAAATGAAATCCTGAAAAGAAAATGAATGACTTTTATATTGGATGGCAGAAGACATTGTCAGACAGTGCATTCACATTCTGCACATCACTCATAGTGTAAAAGACAAACCAATGAACTTTGTGTCAAACACAGGTTTCTAGTGAAATCTGTGCCTAAAGATAAACTGTGCCTCAGCACAGAGCTGCCTGTTGCATCACAGAACAGGTGATAAGGCAAAGATACAAGGTCAAGCAGATTAGAGGGGGCCAAGCCTGCTTGTCAAATAGGGCCTTAGCGTAGTGAGGTCATACGACAGGACATGCACACGTAATCATGACACGGGAAGTTGTACAGGGCTGATTAAGGACATCTTTAAAGGGGTCAGGGCAAAGGTGAGAGACACCTAAGAAATCAGGTGAAGTCTGAGAGAGCGGAAAAGAGAGATAGAGAGAGATTTCACCTTCATTAAACCTTAAATAAATTAGTGAAGAGAGTATTGTTCCAGTCAGGCAGACAACAGTGATGAGACGGCTCAGATACCTGCTGAAGGCTTGAAGCAGCTGTGACACCATGGAGGAAAGTTTGTGCAAACAGGCCATGGCGTCCTGTGGAGGCTGAGAGCATCCCGCAGTCTGGAGGCTCTGCATGGTGTTTGAGTCAAAGCCCAGCACTTTAAAGACTTCCAGACTGAAAGAGGACAGAAAATCATGACCCCAGAGTTCAATTTAATGGAAAGAGGATAATGCGAATCAAAATAAACTACATCCCAAATGTTGTTTTCAATACACAGCACACAACCTTTGCTTCAGTTCTAAGAATGAGAACAGACTGTGGTCTGACAGGTTCTGTTTACTTCCAGCAATAAATACCTTTTAAATGGACAAATCACTCACTTCCTGCTAATCTAATAAATACCTTTTAAATGGACAAATCATTCACTTCCTGCTAATCTTATCATCAAATATATAGTCTGTATTTAGTTTACTACCTGGAAGTGGCCAGGAAACCTCTCTAGGTTTCCATTTAAAAAGATAAAATCAGATTATCTGTTTTTAATCTTTTTTGAATTGTTCATCACCATCACACCAACCTGAGCTGATACACGTGACACCAGAGGTTCTCAAACATGGCCCAAACTTCCTGATGAGTGACCTGAGTCTGTATGAGTTGCCTGTCTTCGTCTTCATCATTCATCACAACATCGCAAGAATTCAGATGAGGTTCCCCCTATACATATAGAGCAGAAGTTAAATTCAACACTTTCCTGATAGACTTCAACGGTAAACTGAGCTGTGATTGTTGAGAAGTGCGGTGAAACATGGACCTGGGGTTCCACAGACTTGATCATTTTGTCTATTTTGACAATGGCACTGGGAACAAGGCTGGAACGATTCGCAAATGCTTTCACAAGCTCCCTGGCTTCTTGAAGCGCTGTTAATGTAGCAGCTCTGTCCGCAGTTTTACCTGAAAAATATAAAAATATGTCATGAGGTTTTTTTTATGTAAGAGATGTATAATGGGAGGATAGGGGTTCTGACAGATTCCAGAAGGGGGTCTTGCATTAACTACATGTGTAGGAGCGATCATATGAGCAGCACTTGAGTGTGACAAAAGAATAAGAACATGTACAACTGCGTAACAGATGTGAGGAGTGTGTGTCTGCACTCGGTGTACAACTACGGCTTCAAGCGACTGCATACATAGCACGGTGCTCACGGGAGACCAGAAAGTACTTTTCCACTTCCACATTTGTCCCGAGCCTCATGCACAATTCATCCCCCCTTCATTTCCTCGCTCCTCCTCCCTTTCTTCACGTACTCTGCAAGTCCCGGCACATAGCCAAGCTGTTTGGTTCTCTGAGGTCTAAAGTCGTGCTGCTAACAAGGTGACACGGGAGAAACCTGAAATCTGATTGGTGTAGTTTATTTACCATTGTGGCTGAGGGTCAGTAGTGCAGACATCACTTTACGTAGTTGGATAAATCTCAGACATGCAAAAGTGTAAACATAGTAATGAGCTCTAACGGTGGGATCAGAGTCCAGAGCTGCAATTATATGACTCAGCATCAGCCTAACCCACATCTCTATGTCCTGCTTTACTCTGCTTATGACCTAATTCTGAATGTAGTTCTGTGGGCTTGTGGCACAGTGGAGGTTAGATGTCAAATTCCAGCGATGTTAACCTTTTAACTAGATGATAAGTCGCTATCTTAATGCCTCTGCCCACTAAGAAAAATAAACATTTTCTAGGGCCTAAATTTTGGAAAAGTGGGAATAAACTAAAGGTTGTAACAATCAGTTTATTAAAAGCCTGGCAAGTAGAACAACAACATACACAATTTAATATTTGTTTTTTTTATCCTCTCCTTTGTATGGGCCACCAGTGTATGGTGACGTATTCATGTGCTGGAAGTTTGCCTTATGCCTTTATCTAATCTTTTTCTCCTTTCTTTTACGTGTTATCCAGACTTCTGGGAAAATACTAGTAAAAAGTCATGTTTCTGAGGGAACCAGCTGCTGATAAAAGACAAGATCTAGTTGGTGTTGGAGGGAGAGACGGGATAAAGGTACAGGAAAGAAGTTATTATAAATTATTATTAATATATATTAGCTCAGTGTTGGTGTACAGACTCAACATTAACAGCCATCCAGAGATGCTTTACTTTTATGAAGTAGTCCCTGGAAGCAAGGTTATAGTTACAGTAGGTTAATAAAAATCAATGAGCAACTCAGCTCATTCGACAGGGCATTCATTCAAACCGCCTTTGTAGCACCCCCTGCAGGGCAGTATACAGAAGCTGCATGCTGTTTTACAACACCACACAATTTGTTCACTTTCAACAAATGACACGTGAAAAACTGAGACCCACACATTGTTTAACATTTTAGTATAAGGTGTGCTAAACTACGCAGCTTCTATAGTGGACTAAGTTTGAACAGTGAATGTTTAAGAGTTTGTTTTAATATAGGTTTAGCTGCTGGGTGAAACCCAACGTCAAATTTGCATGGGAAAACATTCACTATGCAAAAATTCAAATTAATTCTCATAATCTTTTTACATACAGTTGAAATTTAACACTTGCGGGTGTTTATAAATGACAAAATAAATGTTCTTTGCTTTCAGCTATACGTACCTGAGTTAAAAAAGTCTATGAGATATAAAACTATTTGAAGTTTTTTCCGTGGAACAATTTGCCCAAAGACAGCAATCCAGTGCTTCTTCAAACACTGGAGGACATCCTGAAGAGTCCAGGGCGGTTTAAGATAAACAATCTGTTTACACAAGAAAGTTCAATAAAAGGATTACCTTCAGGGTCGAAATCATTGTACACAATGTGGACATTTAATATATAAAAAAGACAACTCACCTCTAACCACAACTCTTCATAAACAGCCTTCATCTCCACCTGGAGGACATCAGACAGTACTTCCTTCAGATTATCTTTTAGTTCACACAAACATCTGCCGAGGTCCCATTCAGCCTTCACCTCCTCTGCTTCTTTGCTGGTGAGTTGGTGGTCATCTGTTATCATTAACAGACATGCAGAACAAAATATGTTTAAGAATAAAAGTTTTCTTGCCTCACTAAAAACAACAGTTAAACTAAGTAAGTTAGGATTTGATTTTGAAGTTTTCCTTTATTTTTATTCTACAAAGTGTTTCAAAGGTGTTGTTCCAGGCTATTACCCAAATATAAAACATACTACAGGTGAAGGAAGGAAGGAAAAGAAAAAAGGGAAACAGGAAGGAGTGGGTGGTAAGTTGTTGGACAGTAAGGAGTGCTATATGACAGAGCGTGCCAAGTCCTTTCCTGTTTGTACTGAAAGAAAAAAAATTAAAAGTCTGGCTCACATTTTAATTCCAGTCCCACAGAAAGGTCTGCCCTCTCCTGAATAGGTGGCTGTGCTGGTGTGAAACTCCTGCTCAGCATCGACGATGAGCTCTGAGAGTCTGTGTGAGGAAGCACGGGAGTCTGAATGTTCTGCAGCAGCCAAAGTCCATTACTGGTTCTCCAAGTTTCTGTTTCTAGGTCTTTCTTGCTGAGGGCCTTCACTCCACTCAGGAAGGCTTTACTGCATAGGTTTTTGTCATTACTATAAAGCAAATAAAGAAAGGGTGGTTTATTTATTCATTTTGCCAGGAACAGCACAAACACAGCAAACATAAATTTGACCAAAACAACATTGAGACACAACAGCAGTTTCTGGAAGCTACAGGGAAAGAATGTGGGTTAATAACAGACAGTTCTATTGAGTTGAAAAATTCCTGCACTCAGCTCATCTATTCTTGCTCAATTACTCTGTCTGGCTCCATCTCCCTCTCATCCCGACTGGAACTATCTGGTTGAAACCCACTCACAGTCACATGCATGTGCATTATGTGCTGAGGACACTGACTCTGCTGTTGCAAGCAGCATGAAAAACAGCCCAGGTAGGGAGAGAGAGCAGGGGGGACTCACGTGCATAGGATGACAGCGCACTCTGGGTACAGACTCTGGTACTGCAGGCAACACTGCAGAACCCTGTCATCATTATTCTCAGCGGTCAGGCAATCTGGGGACAGAGAGGCACAGAGCAGATGAAGAGGAAGGAACAAGAAGACGACAGGGACAGAGAACAAAAACACCACAGTCCAAATAAGGACAAAGACATGACTAATTCAGTGAAGGCACAGAGTGAGCACATTAACGTCTCGCACAGAAAAAGTACAGCTTGTCTTCTTTTTTCTTCAGTAGACAAAGAGGAAGAGAAGAAATAAACCATGAAAAAAGGAAGTAACAGCTCTGTACACTAGAGTATGTATCAACACTACGTATCTATGTTAAAACTATATAATGAAGAACAGGATGATGGCAAGGACTAAAAAAAATAATCTCAGAGTACTTATGTTTAGATTGTTTTAGCTCAGCATAAGTCAGAAATGTTACAAAACCCTGCAATTCTAGGGCTGCAATTATGCGAAAAGATATTTCTATGGTCAACACTGGGGACAAATCAATCTGACAACTTCAAAGATGCTAATTTTATTGACCAAAGAAAATCTAATTAGAACATCAGAGCAAATGCTCACCTTGGACAAAGAAATAATATATCAAAATTAGTATTATATCTTCCCCCAACTTTAGTTTTGTGCACCTACCTAGGGGGCTCACCTTCTAATTTGGGTACTGAATTTGGGTATTGAAGTGCATGAAACAGGTCATTAGGAAACGAATAAAATACGTCATTGTCATTATTAAGGAAACACACTTAGAACAGGTCATTAGGAAACGAATAAAATATGTCATTGTCATTATTAAGGAAACACACACCAAAAAGCGTGATTTGAAAATCTGATGAGCTCATGACATCAGTCATCTTCACATTCCATCTGTGCTTTTAATGAATATTCATAAGTCTCTGTTTACAGCTCCTTCCATCAACACTTACTGCTACTCTCTGAGGCCTGCTGCATCGACTGCCCCCACAGGTTCACCTCACGGTTCTTTAGGCTGTTGTATATGTAAGAGATTGCAGGAATGGCCAAGTGTGCTACGGATCCTGACAGGCCTTTTCCTTTCTTCAAGGAATCCAGCTCCTGAAGAACCACCCAGGGGATCAGGACCACAGGAGAACCCAGGGCTACGATAGCATGACAAAGAAGAAAGGGTTTAGTCTTTACATTCATGTTTTTAATAACTGCATTATTATTTATGTTTTCAAAACATTTCTGTTTAGCAGGTATCTGATCATTTCAAAAGAAATTCAATTCTTATTTTATTTATTTTAAACATTCCACTGGGGGTACTTGGGCTCCCTCTGGTGTTACCCACCAAATATTTCTGGAGGTGGTACACAGTGTAAAACGTATTAGAACCAATAGGATAGTAGAACCAGTAGGATAGTAGTAGATTTTGTTTTCTTTACTTTGTGATAAATGCATTGGAGCTTAAAAAATGTATTCTTTAAATCCTTATAAAACATATTAAACAACCAATACAATTTGACAAAATAATTGCAGACATTTCAAAATGATAAATATTTTTATACCTCCAAGGCCTTGAGACTTGATCTTTTTCACATAATCCAGGTGACTGAGGAGAATGTTGGTGTCCAGAACCAGGATAAGGTCTTGCTGAGAGGATTGTTTACCTGTCAGATGGCACATTAAATATAAACTATTTATTTGTTCTGAGTTTCATGTGTCCACAAAGTGAAATAGATGAACTAACAGTATTCTTTACTTGCTTCCTCTTCTGGTGGGTCTATCTCCATGCAGGTCAGTTCTCCACAGCTCTGCAAAACATCCACTTCCAATTTTTTCTCAGTGCGAGCGAGGTGAAGCTCTTCCACCACTTGCATCTAAAGAAAACCACATTTAAAATCAATTAGCATTATTGATGAAAGCTTGAAAACATCTTGCCTGATTTAATATGTAAAAAGCTCATAATTACCTGGTCAGACGTTGACTCTGGAATGGTCTCTATCACAGAGGGGATTTGCTCAGACAAAGACGAACTTTTGTCCTTTCTTTCAGTTGAAAAACTAGGACTAACATTCAGGCTCTCCTGTCTGGTCCTCGTCTCACATTTACTTATTTTGGTCCCAGATTCTGAAACCTTTGGGGTTTGCACAATACAATTCTTTGCAGAAGAATTAGGCCGTTCTAGTGGCTTTGGTTTAACCTTTTTTGGTATTTTAAAACTGAAACGAAGATGTGTTCCCAAAGAGTCTGATTTGTCCTTAGCCAATGATGGGCTAGCTGTCTTTTCTGACAATGGTATGAAACTCTTTGGGAGGCTATCAAAATTCTTCAACATATTTTTGCTCCTATCCAAGGTAGTGTGTTCAGTGGGAGCACACAGTGTGTGTTTTTTTAAAGAAGCAGAATATGTCTCATTTATCTTAACGAGCCTGTTCTTGACATCGTCTCGATGTCTTTGACACATCTTTGTGACCAGCTTCGTTCTCTCCATTACAAAGGAGTCTTGTAATGGAGGCAAGGTCCTGCTTGGTCCACTACTCTCAATACTGGTTGTTTTAGTTCTTACTTCCTCAGCTTTGCATTTCTTCAATTCTCTATCTTGTCTGTGTTTCTTTTGTTCAACAGGAACAAAACTGTGGCTGATCGGTGTCTTACAACTTGTCGTATGGGAATTTTCATCCTGGCTGCTTTGAGATTTCTTAGCATTTTTCTGGGCTGCTGCATCTGTAGCGTCAGGACATTTTGAACGTTGCTTTGAGATTTCTTAGCATTTTTCTGGACTGCTGCATCTGTAGCGTCAGGACTTGGACATTTTGAACGTCTTTGCACAGTCTCATTCTTAATGACAGCTTTATCCTTCCTTGAATTATGACGAGTTGTTTCTTTATCAGAGCAACTTCCCCCGTAGGATGACACAGACACACTTTCTGTTTTTGTGTGACTTTTCGTCTTATCGTGAGACTTCTGGTCACTTGATGTTCTTTTTTCCAGCCTGTAAACAGGCTTTTTGATTGGGCGGCTGCTTCTGGAATCATGTTTAGTTTGGAAAGATTTAGACTTTTCCTCCTTCCTCCGGCTGAACACAAAAAACACACGTACAGAATACTGTAACACATCATTGTTAACAGTGAAGTAATAATTGTACCTTTTATGGTCTTACCTGTCCTCCTTTCTGTGTACACTTGTACCACTCTTGGAAACATATTTTTGTGGTGATGCCTGAAAAAGAAAAATGTTATATCTCAACAACAGCACCCAGCCCATGTTTGTGACAAGTGTGTTAAGCTATTTATCAACAATGGCAGTACATAATAACAAGCACCACAAACAATATGTAATAGGGCTATACTAATATACTTCAGCAGATGATACATTTAGTGTTAACATTATAAAATTACTTTACTCTAAACTGAACTACTAAACACTGGGTATTAGTTATTCAAAAACCATGTAACAGTAAAGAAAATATATGGTAAAATAAGCACTTTAAAGAAAAGAGACAAGCAAAAGCTTGTAATGTAAATACCACATGTATGGATGTAAAAAGAAAACCCAGGGATAATTAAGACTAAAAAACTTTGAAGTTCTGAATGATACCAGGAGAACGTGAATGATACACACCTGTATTCAATGACATGTACAAATGAATGAATGCAGCAATTAATAGTATAAAAGATTCAACAACATATGAAGATAAAGTAGCAAAGAATAATAAGAGCACAGAGAGAGAGAGAGAAACCCACAACTCACCTTATTATCTTCGCTGGAAGAAGACGACTCCCTGCGTTTTCTCTTCTTTGACTTTTTAGACATTTAGCTGTGTATATTTTTGTAGAAACACAACAATTATCTTCTATGGGAAATGATGTTATGGCAAAATAAATAAAAAATCAACATTCTGTCATGTTGTTTGAATCGTAAGAGATTAAACGAACATTAACGCACCTGTCTGTGGTTCTATTTCTTTGCACTTAATAAATAATATTAATTACAGACTGCAGAAGTCAGAGTCGTAATCGAAAGGTTAACGACATTATTTGGGATATAGTATTTGGTTACAAGCAGGGGATGTGGTTCCTTAAAAAAAGGGAAAAGTTCACGAAATTTTCAGGAAATAGTCGGTAAATAAATACTAATACAGTAGTGGATACAAATAAGGTCAACTTGTCCAGTAACGACCGTTAAAAAGTACAATAATAATTTTAACTTACACCTAGACAAAACTAGATTCGATTAACATCGGCCTTCGCGCATTCTAACTGTACCCGGTTTTTAAAACTGTCAGTGAATTCACCGTTAACTATCCTCTACGTTGTGAGCGGCGCTAACGCGTGTCAACCGGGTAAAATAGAGCAACAACAGTAAAACATAAGACCTGTGTCAACTCCAGTTTAGCACCAATAATAAACATCCGCCACGATTCTACTTTGGTTCAGTCAGTTTAAAGACTAGGCTTTGCTGCAGTGGCGCCAACTAGTGGTGTGGATGGTTTCAGAACTTACTATAAATAGAAGCTGCACCTGTATTCTACGGCCACATAGTGGCACTGTAGCTCCTCTAGTCCCACCATCGTTCGCTGCGTACCAACCAATCACACATGACGGTTAATGATACAGTTCATTAATCTAAATTCTATGACCAGAAACTACACAAAAGATATTGAATTGATTAAAATTAAAGTAACACAATAATGTTTTGGCAGTGCTCTGAAGGTCATGTAATTAACCTGAATTTTGCCAAATGAACTCTTTAAACAAGTCATAATATCAGGGATCATTTTTCACGAACTGACTGTTTCATTTACTTGTTAAGGGGAGGTCTTATAAGAAAATGATAGTGATTTCATACTCAAGATTGCAGTTGAAAAAAAAACAGACTGCTAAAAGGCTGATTTCTGTTTGATGCAGCTGATTACTATCTCTGAACTATTATTATAAAGGGACGTCCAACACATAAAAGATGGCTTAAGTATATGAGAGTTGTTTAAAACATTCTAAGACAAATGATTATAATTTTAAAAAATCTCATCTCCCTGGTATCTCCAATAGTTTTTACATATTTTATAATATTTGAAATACTGACGATCAAAAATGATCAGTTTTAATATTATATAATATTATATATAACTGACTTTCTCAACTGTAAAAAAAAAAAACCCTGTAAAATGAATCACTTATTTAAAAAAATCTCATCTCCCTGGTATCTCCAATAGTTTTTACATATTTTATAATATTTGAAATACTGACGATCAAAAATGATCAGTTTTAATATTATATAATATTATATATAACTGACTTTCTCAACTGTAAAAAAAAAAAACCCTGTAAAATGAATCACTTAATTTTCTAAAAAAGACTAAAACATTATCACAAAACCTTAGATCGTGACCTGGTGGGAAAAACATCCTCCAGAATTTTACAAAGAAGACACTCTTTGGTTGGCGGCTGCTAGGACACAAAAACAAGCAGCTTAGGATGTTGGTCTTAAGATAAAATTAAAAAAAGTACATCATAGTGTACCATTCCATGTAAAATAACCACAAAAATCCTTGTAATAAAGTATTTTTAATCATGTGTTCAAAGAATCTGATATGGCTGCCATTATTGGTGTAGAGGATGTGTAATGAGCCACCTTTGGCTCTCTGCACCATGGCTTGAAAAATGGCGGTGTTGAAAACTTTGAAGGAGAGAGAAATGTAGATGAGTAACAGATGAGCTGTGAGTAGTTTCAGCTGCAGGGAATAATCTGTGACCACATCAGTAATCTTGGACATGAATGATAACGATAATAAATGGTAATGAAGGCGTCGTGAGAGAAACCACTTTGTATTTTGGGATTAAGAAGATAAGAAGATTTGGATTAGATCACTGACATGTTAAATGCTAAAAGATAAAATTTGTAAATTAAAAACAGCTTTTCTGTTTTGAACTTCAAAAATCATGATTCTTTTTTTTCCCTGGGTTGTGTTGCCTTTAACGTGGAATGCAGTGAAGATCCAGGAGACAGTTACTGAGAAATAGGATGACATCACCAAAGAGCACCAGTGTAGTTTCTCCTCTTAGCATGATTCATGAAACCTAATATTCTCTCTGACCATTAAAAAAGCCATTACTCAAAGAAAATGTGCATTTTTACTCTTTCTATTGCAGAAATACACAGTCCCTTCTGCCTGATTCGTAGTTTTACTTCATCTAACAGCTCATTGACTGAAGTCTTTCCTAAAATATATTTTTAGTAAAAAATAACATTCAAAGAGCAAATAATATATAATACAATTTATTTACATGAAAAAGGTAATTAGAAAACCAATTAGGTCAATGTGTTGTTTTTCACTTTTTCTGTCTCTCTGTCTCCCTCTGTGTTTTTGTCCTTCTTTTCCCATCAGTACAATTCAAAGACATTTGGCTTCAATCAGAGAGCAGTTGTGGAGACAGTGGAAACGTCTGTTATGTTACGTTATGTTTGAGTATGTGTTGAAGGGAGGTCTTTATTCTATAAGGGTTTATACAGAAACATGAGGAAGGTGTTCTTGAATATATGGAAGTATTATTTCTGACATTTAGTAGGAAACTACTATGCGTGTGTGTAGTATGTGTGCGTGTGTGTCTCGAGAAGCTGGATAGGATCGATGTGTGGAAAAACTGATTTTATGCTTTCTGATTTAGGGCCGTCCTCTGGATCCTCTGGGGTCAAGTGTGCACACATAGCCATCACATTAATTGTTCACAAATGGACTAAGTAGTGTCCCTTTCACTAAAATGTATATTTATGTCTTGAAGTAGTAACATAGTCATCTTTATGCTTTATGCTTTATGTCATAACATAGACCAGTAATAATTCTCAGTAAATTCAGAGGCTTCAAAAACCACTTAAAACATCTGTCCAATCTAACACCAAAAAAACCCCACCAAGGAATGATTGTTATTTTTATACATATAGTAAAGAAAAACTGATCAACACTGTTGTTTCCATCAGAGAATTCTGATGTCTTTTAGACAGGACTCAACCTTTGTCTTTGTTTCTACTGGATTAGTTCTATTCAAATTTGTCATTACTAAACTATATATAACACAACTCACAGCCTGACAAATGTAAAAATAAAACTTGTCCATGTGTCTTAACATTGTTAATTTATTAGAATCAGACACCTTTAGAAATTAAACATCTGTCCTGGAACGTTTTGCTATAATTCCTTTGTTCCCTCTACTTTTCCTTATATAGTTATAGCTGTACCATATTTGGACGAAGAAGAAGTATGTGTATTTACACAGTGAGAACAATCCACGTATGATTTAAGATCGTGTATTAAGTTTAGTTTGAGATAATAATGACAATCAGTATGGTGTCTTACATAAAGATGAGTAAAATTAATTATTAAGGCGTCTATAATGATGGATATTTGTTATTCATTGTTATCGTAGTTTAAGATCATCAGTACTACAGTGATGACAGTTATGCAGGCATGCAGGATTATGATGACAATGACAGCAGGGTTTATTATGGATTGCACAACAGTGTTAATGATGATGGAGGTGAATGAAAGAAAGAATGGTTCAATAACAGAGCTAAAAAAAGAATAATAATAATCATGAAAACAAAGATGGCCTCGGTAATCACTTCTCACTTCTTCTCTTATTATAGGAGCATCAACAAAGACAAAATATTCATTATTAGTAATCATTAAGCAGTAAATTAAGCACTAAATACTTTCCATTCCGTAATGCTTGCGGAATACCGCCGGCATCGTTAACTCCTCATATCAGCCAGCTTTAATTATCAACTAAATGAACTTCTGCCCTCAGACGCCGGATACAGAGAATCACAGCACAGATTACAACACAAATTAAAAGTTTTCTGATTCAAAGATATTATGAAAACCACAAATAAATTAACAATTTAACATATTATCCCAGAGGGCAAGACGCCAACTGTCTAGAGATGAAAAGAAACACTGAAATAATTCATAGTGTACAACTGTCTAGAGATGAAAAGAAACACTCAAATAATTCATAGTGATGCTCTACTAATGTAACCGTATAGAAAATACTACTCTACAACATGACTGTAAATTGTTGAAATTTCTTAACTTTTAGGAATACAGATAAAAATGAGAAAATAATTTGTATAACGTCTCCTATGTCATACTAAGATATAGCTTTTTTAATATAATGAAGAATAGAATGACGTCACAACAACTTACGAAGGGATGCAACAGGAAGGGGAAAAGTACATATAGTTATAATTTAAGTGATTAATGGGTCTAAATGGCTAAAATGAACAGAATACAAGGGACGAAGCTTCCACAGCAGTACTAGTACTACAGGGAAAATGGTACTTCTTAAGGTAAATAATTTCACTTACATTTATAACACCGGTTGATTTGTGTCCATCGACCTAATCCCTAGTGAACTGTTCCAAGTGTAGCCCATCTTCTACCACTGACTGGGATTGGCTCCAGCTTCACCTGAAAATGATGATAACTTAATTATTTTAAACAGAAGAAAATACATCTCCAATATATATTTTTTCTGCTATAATTTATGGGCCTCGGTTTTTTGGTGTTTCAGAACAACAGTTTTCAAATATATACTTCATACTAAGACTTTAAGATATTAAAACTAAACGTTAACGGAAGAGGAGAGATTAATTACGAAAATGGCGGCGTTATAGGAAAAGGATAAAGTCTTAGCCGCACCTCTACTTCAGTTGTACAGGTGATAGACGTTCTACAGGTGATACCAATGATAATTACAAAGATATAATGGCCTCGAATCTTATCTAAATAACAATATAACACTAATGATGAAAATATATAGTTATAATAATGGTTTACTTTGACTCCTCATGGTCGCACTTGCTCCGGCGGTGGGAGTGTCCGTAAGGCGGGAACATCAGCTCCGTGTTCACTCTCAGTCATCAGTGAGTAACTGACAGAAGCTTCAGTGCATGACCAGACGACAGTGAACGTCTCTTGTGTCTTTCCTTGACGTTTGTTTTGTCGTTTATCCTCTCGACGTCTGCCATGTCCTGTGGCCGGTGTGCCGGTGTGGTTCTCCTGTGCGCGGTGCTGGCGGTGACTGGTGGCCGCAGGAGTTCACCGGAGCAGGAGGATGTGGAGGAGAAAATCAACAGCGCCAGATGCACGTCCAGGTGTCTCACCCTGCACATGACCCAGCTCACTGCTACCTTCAGACACGTCCAGGTAACTTCTCATACCACCCTAAGTTAGCCTAAAGTCTGAGTGTAAACAAACAAGTCAGGGTTAGTTTTTACTTTGTAAGCCCACGTGGAGACTCCATGAATATGATGTATGTGTTAAATTTGTATTTTCAGGTTGTTATTGTTTTAAACCAGTATTTTTTGCCAATTGTTTTCATGCATTATCCCTCACTCATTTGTGCTGCGAATGTAGTTGTAATGGTCTGTTACATGAAGAAGAGTGCTTTTACAACAATAGATTTTGATTATTCAAGTTTTTATTCATACTAATCACAGGGTATTAATTAATCTTACTTGAAATTGAGAAATGTGTGAGTCATTTCAGTCTAAAAACACAAGTAATTTGTATGGCATAAATGGAACAACTGTTGGTCGGAACAAAGTTTACATTTTAACACAAATTCAAAACAGGGGCTAAAGGCAATGAAACCATTATACCAATATGGGAAAATGCATTGTTTGTACATGTGCATTCATGACGCAGATTGTCATTTAATAGCCTTTCTCTGCTGCTGCCATGCTGTGAGTATACATGTTATTTAACTTAAAAAGTATGTGAGTATGTGAAAGATTTTTTTGGTTCTTTATGAACAGCTGGGATGTTCAGAACCTCGTCAATAGCATAGTTCACATGTGAATGTGTCGACTGAAACACTTGAGTTAAATAAGTAAGTAAGACAGACTGTCAGAAGATAAATGACTCCCTTACTTTAAACAAGAGATT
>NC_024308.1:5656690-5665509 GCF_000523025.1 Cynoglossus semilaevis
ACGTGGCCCAATCTGTGCCCAATTATGGAGGTAAACACAGGCATTATCACTAAGATTAAAGTTAAGTGGCATCATTACACCTTGTTAAAATGTTTAAAAAACAGTATTGTTCTCGCTCGTTCTAGCTTCAGAGCCACACCTGCCAGCTTCATAGCTGTGTCTTCTTGTGTCAAGAAATTCCTAAATCAAAAAATGTTATGACTTCACAACCATGTGTTGTCCAACTGAGGCTTTATCAGAAGAGACTCACAGTCAGTCCTTGGGAAAAACGATGATATTGTTGTTGCTTTGTTAAAATTTTCAAAATTGCTCATCTCACCAAAATTACTGCAACTCATATTGTGGCAGTGAAACAGGGACGTGAGGACGTTACCAAGTTTGAAGAGCCACTTATTTTAACGGCTTCAACATGTGCACATTGTGTTGTGGGTGGAGAAGTCATTAACCACAGAGTTCAGGCATCAGTGACTCTTGGGGGTGTAGAAAAAGTCTGTGTACTCGTGAATGTGTGAGTTCATGGATGAAACAAAGTTTTGGTCTGGTTCTCGTTGATCATCCATAGACTCACGTCACCTGTGCGTTTTGGTAATGAGGGTGGCCCCTGGATGACTTTCCAGCAATGAAATCTGTCTGTGTGTGGTTGTCTTTCTCCAATGGGAAGGGTGGGAAAAGGGGGCGTTGGGTTTAAACTTTATGAGGTGGTGACTCCAATGGGAAGGGTGGGAAAAGGGGGTGTTTAAACTTTATGAGGTGGTGGAGTTCAGTAGTCAAATGTTGATTGATGTTTACTTATCAAAACACATTTTGAAGTTGCGTTCCGAGGTCTTCTTATCAGATGAGTGAGGACAGGTGCACTCATTTCATATGCAGCAGGTGACTACTGGTCAGTTTGCTTGCATTGCTGAATGCTATAGTGTGTTTTTTCTATCCATTTTATTGAACTTTCTGCCAACATCAAACAAGGACAGTTATTTCTGTGCCTTGAAAAGTGATTTCTCATCAGTACTAATGCCAAAAAGCACATTTTTTGTAGCCATCTTGTGGAAAAGTGTTATTCCATATTTTCCTTATCATTTGACTTACTATAATTGTGATGTTATTTCACCTAGTGGATCCACTCTTCACTGTGCCACTCTCCCAGTAAAAATGCCAGCATGTGCTGTTTTAGTTTTTCCCAGTTTCATAACATTGTGAAATGCATATGGTTTACTTGGACAAAAAGAAGTTATTTCAAGATGCCAGGGTGGACTGTACAATGGGCAGGAAAAATTATATTTAAATCCAAAATAAATAACCAGATGGAGAAAAACAACAAACGAAACAATCAGTCATTAAAGTAATTGTTGCCTTAAAAACAAAAATGCACAACAAAAATGTGTTGGGCTAAGGATCCTTGTTATTCTGTATATTTTTGGCGTCAAGATAAACTGCCATTTTTATTATCTTTCACCGTTTGTCGCGTGATTCGTCTACAACTAAATAACATATTACCGTTTACTTGACGTCAAATAAAAATTCAAAGTAGTAAAAGTTATTGACTTTGTGATTCAGCAATGCAAACGAGTGTTTTTTGCATCACAGTGAAAAGATCCTTTGAAAAGGTTCCTCTGAAATTTAGGAAAAACAAAGAAACAAGTTTCCTCTCAACCACATCCTTGGTTAACAGCATCACTCGCTGCAACTATAATAGGAGGCAATGGAGAGAGTGCACACCCTCACACAGAGTGATTAATGAGAGTGACTGCGTGTTACTGCATTCATTCATTTAAGAAAATTAAGGTTTGCGATTTGAAAAAAAAAAAATCCTTTTTAATAATAGGTCCAGTGACGGTAACATCAATGAGACATATAAAGCTTTACTCATTCAGCTATAGTCCGTCACCACACTTAGACACAAACACACACTTTACTTCCTCCGGCTTCATGTGGGTGAACCCTGTGTTTTTGTGTCTTTATGTGCTGTTTTTTATGTGTGTGTGTGTGTGTGTGTGTGGCTAGTGTTTAGCCACTAGAATTTGAGTCACCAGTGTTCTATTTACACCTCTCTTTCTGCTGCGTCTCTGGGTTTTCCACGACTTTCCCTTGTATGGTGTAATAGCATAACTATAGCTTGTTGCATGTGTGTGTGTGCATGTGTGTATTTATATACGCTGGTATGTTGTCATATTCCAGACTTCCTCTTTGTTGTAAAGACCTAAAAATAAAGGAAAGAAATACTCCTTGTTGGCCTACAAAGCTGCGTCTTTTAGCGACATACGTAGTTGATTAGATTAGACTAAAACACCGGTCTGTGGTACTGAAGAGCGGACGGTTGGGAGTTCAAGCCAAAAGATGAGGGCAAGTGTGCGTTCATGTGTGTTTGTCAGCATCTCTGTGGTAGGTAAATCTAATCAGCCCAAAGATTAGCCAGTCAACTAGTCACGCTCTGCAAAAGGCCAGAGACAATGGTCAGGTCAGGCTGCACAGAGACAGACGGGGGGATGAATTCAGGTAGACAGATGTGCTCAAGCACAAAGACTGGCAAAGAGATGGAAAGAAGGGTCAGCGGTCAGACGGTGACACTGACAGGTGTGTCAGACACACATGAAGACAGGCAACCAGACAAAACGGCTTAGACGTCAAGGGATATGCAGCCAGACGGGTAAGAGGAGAGACTGGAGGAGGAGGGGGCGGAGATGATGGGAGACAAAGGCCTGTTTGATTCACCTCACAGATAAGGCATCTACCTCTCTCTGGAGCTTTGTCATTCGATCGTTTGGAGCTATGATGGATGGGTGATAAAAATGGTGGTGGTATTGAAATGATTCTCACCTGAAACCAGGGCGAGAAATTCCGAGGCAGTAAATCACTGCAGAAATGGAAGGGCACAGAGCGGCATGTCTTCATTTTGTGCAAGGGTGTTCATTCAGTAGAAGAAAGCGTTGACGCTCAACAATACTCTATAATATCAAATGGCACAACAAGTAAATCTGTAACTGTTTTGGAAAGAAGTCAACCTTGAGTTTTAGGTATTCTAATTTTTAGAGTTTCAAATTGAGTACTTTGTATTGTAAAACATACAAAAAGTGGTAGTAAATATTTGAGAAGTATTGCTGTTTATATTTACGTCATTCAGCCTTTCTGTTTACCAACAGCGTTTTCGTTGTCGTCATCGTTATTGGAAGTGAACAGAGAGACAGTATCATTGTCGTAATTGTCGGATGAGATGAATTTCGGGGCCATCAAACAACCACTTTGTTGTGATGCCTGTTGTTTACAGGATGTGGAGCACCGCAAACACTAACGTTGGTACACACACATATACACACACACACACACACATGCACAAACAGTAATTAGGGGCTTCTATCGGGAACTTCAGACCTTAAGACGGACTTTTTGGGAAGAGTTTTATATTCTGTTGAGTGGATGTTGGTCATGAGACATTCACCGTCAAAGTGTTTTCTTCTGGTCATCTGGGTGTGATTAGCAGAGTTAATGCCTCGTGTTAAATAGACTTTCTACTGCACCTCACCACAAAAAGTGACCACAACGCACGCACGTGCACGCACACGCACGCACACGTTGACTTGTGTGTGGCTGCATCTGGCAGAAGTGTGATTCATATCTTTTGCTCACACTGAAGGGTGTGTGCAGCTGTGAGTGTGCACGGTGACTGGCTAATGTACTTTCACATGTGTGCGTTTGCGCCACCGCCTCTTTTTCCCTGTTGCTCCATCTGCTGCTATTGGAAGGTTACTCTCCACCAGTGATTAGTGTGGACCCAGCAGCCATCAGAGCCATGTGGAAGTTCTTTAGTGTGAGTGTTTCTTACTCGGGTCAGTTACTTTCTGATGGCTCTCTGGTGTTTCACCCTCGGAGGGTTTCTCGTTCGGACCCCTTGATAAAAAAAAAAATGTTCACGGCTCAGCCACATGGCAATCTGTCTTTAAATATAAATTAGGTTTTTCCATGGCTTTGTCATTATAGTCTTACATCACGAGGTGGGTAACGTGAAATTCACTTCTGATATATGTACCGTGTGGTTAGGTCCCCATTAATAAAAATAACCCCTCACTGTTAAACTCAGTGTGACAGACAGCAGTTACTGGAACTTTTACTCTTTTCTTTTTCGTGTTTTCCTCCTTCAACGTCCATCTCTGAATCTCCTCTGTTCATTTCTTTCTCACGAAAGCCTTCTGTCACCGTCTTCACATTCTCTCTTCTCGTTGGCTTATTCAACACTCGCAGCTGTTTTGCCATGGACAGATTTGCACACATGCCCAAAGAAACTTGATTTTAACCACTGTTTAATAGCCATGCAGCAAACATGCCTATCTGAAGGGCCTGATTGGTTCTGACAGCAAATACGTCCCATGTAATTGCCCTGCAATAGGCTCTTTGTGTGAAAGACCTGTGTGACAGAGAAGGGCAAAGAGAGAGGAGTGACAAAGAGAGAGGGATGTGGTGGTAAAGGCGACACGGGGAAAAAAACATGAAAAAGGTTATAGAGAGAAAGATGTGGGGGCCACCGGGGGGGGGAGGGGGTGAGGGGCAGCTTTATATCTCCTCTGAGAAAATCTGGAGACGTTTAACCGGCTTGAATGCTGTCTTCAACTCTTTTAGTGGAGAAGCTCCTATTTTTGGCCATTGTCTATAAGTCTTGTCCTTAACTTTTTACAGGAGGGGCCAGAGTTTCTGGTCTTTAGACCACTTAATACACACTGCAGGTTTTTGCCATCTCCTTTTCAACAGCAAGGCAGAATGCAACCTCCCAAGACTGGAACTGATCGCCCAACCCTCTAGATGCAAGACAACTGCAGTATATATGGATATAAGTATATAAGTATATATGGATAAGCAGAAGAAAGGATGGGAAACAAATAAAAGTCTGGTGTATTTAGACCCAAAGTTTAGCTCATACATTTTAAACATCGTTCTTGTTTACAACACACACGCTGTTCCAAACAAATCTGTAATCCTAGCCTGTGGCCTTTGTGTAAGAGGATCAGGCATGTTATGAGAGGATTGCTGGTACGAATCCTTCCTTGGCCAACTGTGGTGTGTTGAGAAAACACCATTTCCCTTGCTCCCTGGGTGCTACTGAAAATGATCAGCGCTCCCCAGGAATGGGTTATTGGGTTAAATGCAGAACAAATATTGTTGTGTGTATACAGATATATATGTATAATTACTAATTATAAAGCTGATTCTTCATCTAACCCAAGATTTTAAAACATGACAGTTGCATTTGCCTCATTCTAACCCAAGATTTTAAAACATGACAGATATAGTTAGGACACATGCCAGAAATAGTGGTTGTTGCATTTGCCTCACAGCAAGAAGATTGATTAGTTTGTATGAAGATAGTGTGTGTTTGATTTTCCTCCAAAACATGGAGGATGGAGGATCTACTTTTAAAGATTCCTCCTCCCCTGCTTTCATCTCAGCCATAATTCATCTCATAAGAAAGAAATATACTGAATAAATATATTCCTACTTAGTCGTGTCAGATTATTACAGGCAGAATTTATATTTAACTTGTCTAAGCGAATCTGTTGAGGCATTTGTTCAGGATTTGATCCTGATTTTGGTCGCACTCCTGTTGCTTCTCGGAAAACTAACCACTTCATTGCTGCTTCCAGCTGCTGGACAAGCACAGCAGTAGTCAGTAGTTGCAGTAGTGGACATAGACGGGAGCAGGAATTAGGGAAAAATGCGGGAAGTGTGGAAATTTGCGGACGACTTGGAGCACCAGTCATTTTCACACACACTGTTTTCTCAATGGCCAAACTCTGCAGGGATGACTGATGGGTGTTCGGGCAGCCGTCTTCATCCAACGCCTGGAATGCACTTGGTAGTTTAAGGAATATTTTAGTGTGGTTGAATAAAGTACTCACAAAAAAGCAGCACTGACAGAACTGTGGGGTGCCCCCTGCTGTTCCCTGTGGGAATCAACATACGGCCTGTGTGTTTGCTGACATTTAAAACATGACTGGCAGCAGGCGTTAAAGAGAAGAAGGTTTTTATCATTGTTTTATTTCCTTGGTCTCCTTTTTTAACGTTGGCAGTTAGATGGATGTGTTGAATATATTGTACGTCGGTGATAAACTAGTAAATTTGGATTTTTAATGAATTATTAAGAGGTCATTTAATTTTTTTTTTTTGGTTCTTTATGTCCTAAAACCTTGACCTCCAACCTTTAATCACAGCATGTTCACCCCAACTCTAACCCTTTAACCTGCTTAAATTCAGAAGCACAAAGCAAAGAAACTTAGGGTGTGTGTGCGTGTGTGTGTCTGTGGAAAGAGATGAACCTGGTTCAGGCTAAATACAGCTCCCCCAGGAGAGGGTTTAGCTGGAGTTGTTAAGACAGCTTACCCTCCTCCCATGCACATACACACACACACACACTCAAGAGGCTCACACACTCCCTGAAGAACTCACACACATACACTTACCCACAGGTTTGTTAAATAGCTGTTTTGATGTTGGATGATAGCATCATGACCAAACATTTCAGTGGGGAAAGCAGCTCTGTTGCTATGCTACGGTGCTACTGCACTTTTGAAGTAGTTGCAGGTTTTTCCAGGTTAGACTTCAACCACAACAATGATACATAATACTTTAAATAAAATACCACAAAATACCATGGCACTAAGAAAGCAGACATGTGTCCACAGGGTTGCAGGTTCAACTCCACCAGGTGCCACTGAGATGCACTGAGCATGCCTCTCCTCCCCCCACATGCTGCTCCCGAGGTGCCGAGCTTGAGCTGCCCCCTGTGCACTATGTTGATGGGATTGAAAGCAAAGGACAAAATTCATTGTTTGCAGAGCATCAATGACAGTCATTCACTTTCATTTCTTTTATTCTATGCAGGATCGGGTGAAATGTTCACACTTAGGTGTAAATATAGTGTGGATAGTTGTTTGTCTCTTAAGTGATGGAGAATAACCTTCAACCTGAGCTGAGGTTTTAATTTCACCCATGGTTCAGTGATCGTTCTGTGGCTGGGAGCCAAGGAAAATAAATGTAAAGGAAACACTGAACTGTACTGATGAAAAGGGAGAGGACGTTTTCACCTCTATTAAAGATAAAAGGCTTCTGTTCATGGTATGATTTATCATGGTGTCACTGAATGACGGCATCTTCCTCTGTCACACTGGTTTCATGCTCCACAACCAGTGGTCCTGACTCACACACACACACACACACACGCTGTCACACAGACACAGACACAAACACACGTCTCTCCAAGTGACGTGGTCTGTCTGCTCCAGCCACAAACACAGTGCGCTCACTCACGTTTCACCCAGTGGATAATTATGTAAATAATAGAAAAGTTGACTGTGTGTCTTTTCCGCATCACAGGTTTTCCTTCAGTAAGTGACCTTTAATTAACAGTATTTTGCTTTCTGTCTGCTTAAAGATTACTGTAAACACAGACTTCAAACGTGGAATTTGCCTGTGCAGGTTTTATTTCTCTGCTCCTGCTTCTCTGAACCTTTATCGTCTCTGTCTCTCACAGAGTGACCAAGTCCTGGTCTGGTGTGAAAACAACAGACGCTGCGCTCAGGTAATTGTCATCACACAAACACACAACCACACAAAAAAGCAGCGTTGATTTTACTTTAAAACATTTTTGAATATATTTTTGTTGAAACTCTGGAGTAATCAAAAGGAGGCAGCACATTTAAAATATTTCCATATGTTCCAGTTTCAACAGTTGTTTATGTCTTACTGATTAGTTACGGTGGAATTGTGGGTAAATATTGTGTCTCTTACAACATCCTGGGGAAGCCGATTGATGAATGACACCGTGTTTATGTCTGGAAAGTCTTAACTTTAAAAAATGAGATGAACTTGTGGGATTTTTGGTCCTCAAATATGAACACGAAAGTCAAACACTACATTCCTGGAAATTAATAACTAAGTAAATTGACATATAAACAAATGAAAAATGAGCTGACACTGAGAGATCTCACTCTCTCACTGCACTCTTGCACATGTTTTAATAATCTCAGGTTTAGCGTCAAGTGATGACAGTCCATGATTAACTCTGTGCTTTCAAATGGCTGCGTGCAATACAGTACAAAGATATGATAAAACATCTCCAGTGTTGATTTTTTTCTTAGTCTTTGTTTTAGTTTTAATTTAAATTAGAATAATTCAACAAAAATGCAAGATGTAATATTTTTATAAAATTTATAAAATCTGTCATCAAGTCTTGATTGGTACATGATTGGTCCTGTAGGAAATGATTTATTAACTATTTTTGTTATTTATATTGTTTATATATTGTTATTTATCTTATAACACAATACAGTATTATATTATTAATTAACATACGTAGACAAACATAAAAGTAAATAAAGTGTGGAACAGAGATTAAACCAAATTTGACTTCAAATCTTAAGCTAGAATTGGACCAGATCATTCACACTCTTAGCTTCTTATGGTTTATTCACACTACCTGAAACACTGGTTTACTAGGATTCCACCTTGTAGCCAACAAAGATGCGCTCTGATTGGCTGGCGCCGTCATCTGTTCCTCCAGTTTAGACAAGGGAAATCAGATTGTACTTCTTCAGTTAGACACCTCTTGGATGAGAAGTGAAACGTCTTCCAAGAAACCAAGGCAGTCCAGTTGACCTCTACTTGACTGTCTTGGATGAGGTGACCTGGAGGACTGAGACAATCTACATGGCCTTAACTCAGTGTGCAGACACCGTTGGGCTCCTTCTGTCAGATCGTATTTTATCTGTAGGTAAAGGAAGCCATGGAGGAGTTTAATAGTGTAGATCATTCTGCTTTTTATGTACTTTTAGTACAGTTTC
>NC_024308.1:5665687-5706840 GCF_000523025.1 Cynoglossus semilaevis
GAAAATATGTCCAGCTGCATTTATCATAAATAACTGGCAGAAACACAACTATACATGTATCTGTTATTCCGACTGAGTGAGTGGAAGGAGGAAAAGAAAACCCTTTTCTTATTTGCCTCCTCTGTGGAATCTTTAAACCCACCGCATGACTATTGTAATACCAAATCAAATGTGTTTTTATTTAAAATAAAACTCCTCTGTATCTATCCATCCTCACTGGAGCAAAGTTAAGCCCCTGTTTATTCACTTCGTACCGGCTGCCAGTAGCTTTTCTTTTTTTCCTGTGCGTGCGTAAATTTATTGTTTGATTCAGGGGAGTTTCCACGAGTATTTTTAGTTGCCAGGTTGTCCTGTGTGCTGCTGCAGCTCCACTTTAGTCACAGCTCTGTGGACATTATGGCTGTGGGTGTTTTGAACCAGCGGTCTCATCACGTAGACACAGACAAAGGCAGCGGGTGGAGCAGAGGGAAAGACACTGTCCCATATGTTTGCATTACCTCACTGAGTACGAATGACCTCCTGAAAGATTCTGTCACGTTTCCCATTCATTTAACACACCGTTCATGTCCTGGACCACATAAAGGCTTCAGCACTCGGGCCTGAAGAACACCTGCGTCATATTTCACTTTACGCAAGCATTTCCAAGCATTTGCTACAAATTCGTTTGACAGTCAGATAAAGATAAAGGCAAAAACAGGAGCGCTTTCATGCAACCTCTGGAAGTATCTGTGTGTGCGTATGTGTGTGTGTGTGTGTAATGGGGTTAGTAGAGGTTAATGTCAACACAAGCCAAGAGAAACTCCTTCCCAAAAAATCCCTCCATCAAACAGTTGCAGGGGATACCACACTGGGCCAAGGATCAGACGTTAACTTTCAGCAGCCCCCAGGTCCTCCTCAAACAAAATAAAATACAAACACACAAAGTTTTATGTTCTTCTTTCCTTGTTTTTCCTCCTCTCCCCCCTTTTTACTCATTTCTTTTTTTGACACTTAGTGTTTAACAACGACAGAGAAAATTTGCATTTCATCCCGTACCATGTCAGAACATTTAACTTGGGTCATTAGTTGATGCTGGACTTTACAAGTGTGGCACTGTTCTGTAACCAGGCTTTCACTAACAGCCTCAGTAGCGGGCCAGTGTGGGCTGACGCTGTGTAAACCACATATTTCCTCTCAGACAGCCCTGATACTGCACAGACATGCTCAGTGTCTCTTCGTGCTTGTTTAAACCACAAAGTTATTAATTTTTACCTTTTTACGGTCTGTTGAAAATGGATAAGACCCACTTTGTAAAAAATCACCGCGGCGGGCCAAGAAAAATAAATTACCACAAAGAAGCACATGTAATTGCCAAATTTGCAAAGATTCATCAAAATAATGAGTTATACAGCAGAAGCAGTCCAGCTCTGCTGAAGCACTGCTCCCAGGGCGAGTGTGTTCACAGGATATGAGACGGGACATGCTTAGTGTGGAGGTTTTCTGATGCAACTGGGGAGGATTAGGCAGCCCGCCCAGTCACTCTGTTGCCTTTTTATACTGTTCTATTTTATTAATTTTTTATTGTTGTATTCTGACAAATTAAAAAATAAATTGCGTGCAAAATGTTGTGACTATAATCACAATTTTGTTCCTCCATTTCCACAAGTTGTGGAAGTCTGTCTCGTGGTGCGCTCACATTAGGGTCAGTTTCTCTGTACCACGCTCTGTCCAGGAGTTGTACTTCACCACGCTCGTGCACTTGTTTGGCTCACGTGCTCCGCCCCCAGGCGTTTCCTCACCAAAGGAGCTCGTAACTTTAGAGGAGTTTCTACAAATTATTTAATGGAATCAAATTTGTGCCCTTATGACAAATTATTTAATGGAATCAAATTTGTTTTTCCTTAACTTCTCTTTGTGCCCTAATACAAACTTGGAACGTTAGCATCTCTGCTTGTTCTCACCTAATACGTGTAACATAAAACCTACATGATCTAAGTTGTCATGTACAAGTGAAAGACATAAAAATTAAACACAACGACAGTGTTAAGGCCCAGTGTTGATGTTGAATTCCTCCTCGTGTTCGGTCCTTGAACATTTCAGGCAGATTCCCGGCAGATGTGGCTCCAGTTCATATGGTTCGTGTCACATCATCAGTGGACTCTCACTCATGGAAACACACATGGGAGATCACTAAAAAGCCCTCAACAGCCCTCAGTCAACTGCTCCATCTGTCAATCTCCCCGCCTCCTCCGTCTTTTATCTCTGGGCTTCACTGGCAAACACTGACAGACACACAAACGTGTGGACGTATACGTGCAGTAATACGTACCAGGTGTTTGAGGGACTGGGACAAACACTTGTGATGCAGAGCCATGATGTAGGTCAGTTGGGTCGCTATACCGCCTGTTTCTGTCGTTTTTGCTCATGTGTTCAAAAAAGGTTCAATGGCTAAAGTTTTTAGACACATTGAATAGAAGAACTCCGATGTTACTTATAACACTGAACATCAGAGTGCTATTCTATGCACTCTCTAAATGTATCAATAATTATAATATCTGTAATTGGTACAGGGTCTCACTGCTAATGCAATCATTAACCACGAAGGGACTCGAACCCTCAATCTTCTGATCCGAAGTCAGACGCCTTATCCATTAGGCCACGTGGTCTGCTGATATTGGGAACTACAAATTCTTTGTTAAAATTCTCAGTATGTCACGACTTTGGCAGAGAAACTTTAGAGTGATACAGACACAAAAAACATGGCTCCGACACAAGGATGACACTTGTCAATTGTTAGGTGTGCCCACCATTTATCCCAGTGATAAAGGATTAGGGACGTCATTGTACGTTTGCCAGTTCATTTCCTTGTCCTTGGCCGGGGTGTGGTTTGTTGAGCAAACACCCGAAAAACATTTGCTCCCCTGGGTGTTTCAGTTATTTGTACGATGATCAATAAATCCTCTGCTTCTCGTAGAGCCTACCTGCTCAAGAGAACTACAACGGCAGGATGTAAGAGTCAGAGCTTCAGTCAGTGTGGACCTAGGAACTTTATACATATACAATTGAAAATCGCTTCACGGAGAGTAATTAAAAGGCAATTAGCCGTGGTGAACCACCAACTCTCAGGTTTTGTAACGGGACACCCGGCTCTGAATGTTTCATTCACAGTATGTGAAAATGGAACATAAACTCTGAAAAGCTGATGACAGGCTGAACGCATAGTTTAACATAAATAGTCTCCCACTCTGCACCAACTGAACTGGTGACCATCTAGGGAGAAGGAGCACATCTGGCATGTTAGCCTCTTCCCTTTCTCTCTCTCTTTTCCCTCTGGACCTGTTTCACTCCCTGTCTTTCATCTCCTCCCCCCCCGTGGTGGCAGGTGAGGCCGTAAAACAGCAGGAGACGCCAGAGGAGGCCTGAGAAGAGCGAGGGTCTGTGTGTGTGTGTGTGAGTGTGATCAATTATTAAACAGGTATCAGTGCAGCTCATATGCCAACTGCACACACATGTAGACACACGGGGCCATTAATCTCGACTTTGCTTTTACACCGTGTTGGTGTGTTAAACAGTAACATCTCTGACCTCTGCGACCTCTGCTGCATCCCCTGCACTCTCTCGCACATAAGTCATCGTGTCACCTTCAAGGCCAAAGGGCTTCACTCATCTCTCAGCGCTTCGTATGCACACGCATCACACCTCTGGGATTTACAAGTGATATTTGAGAAGTGCTGAATGTGTGCCACCTCTATACCTTGTGTTTTGAAGTCTGGTCCATTGGCGTCAAAACTCAATTCCCAACTTCTGCAGCCTCACTTCCCCCATTATACATATATATATGTATACATATTTATACATGCAGTGTATAAATTAGGGTGCCCCTAATAATGTGGCTAGGAAGAAACAGCCCCCTCTTTCCCACTCTGGTGGAAAGTTCTCTTAAACCACACCTTGTCTGTAAACGCGTGAGTGTAAAGTACCGTTGTAAAACATATATACATGCAAAACATGGAAAACATCTGCGTAAACCTGCACCGTCAGAAAAACATCAGGCGTGTACGAAGTGCCACGTGTGAACTACACCACCACACAGTGAAGGAGGATGAACTTTTCAGGGAGAGGAGGTGAGGACATCATGGAGGAGAATTGAACAAAGCTGTGGTAGCGGGAGAGATGAAGGAAGGACGGAGATGAGAGTAGAGGTCACGGAGAAGAGCAGTGATGACGTGGAGACTGCGGACAGAAATACCTGAGGACCTCATACGGGGCTGATAGGGGGAGTAAAGGACGTAAGAGCAGGGATGAAAAATGGAACATGTCTGTAACAGATCAAAGTGGGAGGACAGTAGGAGAGGAGGGAGAACAAAGCATGTAGTGTTGAGGAAAGCAATTGTCTGGTGAAAGATTTCGACAGGCCTAAACTCAACCCAGCACGGGTTAGAGTGATGAGACCCATGAAAGCACCTTGAAGAGCATATCGCCCTTCAGGATCACTATGCAGTGGTGCAGTTGTGTGTGTGTGTGTGCCTGTTTGTGTTGGACTACCTTTGCGTCTACCCAGACTCCTTTAGGGATGCATCATTAACGAGCAACAGGCTCAAAAGTCTTTCAACTCTCTCAGAGCTGTGTGTTTTTTGGACAAAGCCTGGCTGCAGAGGTGGCAGTGAGAGTTTGATACTTGGTTGGAGAATGAAGGCTGTGGTGCGCCTGGATGGAAGTACGAGTGGAAATAAAGAAACATGGCAAGTTTTGAAGTGCAACACACACAATGTGCTGCTTGTGATGTCTAAACTGGGAGTCCTTAAATGTTCTAACACCCCTTGTGTTCGAATAAGAGTTCCCACTTTGACGTGCATGCATATGAACTGACACATAAAACCACAAACACCTCCTCTCACTGTTCCATTTCCTTCCCCGTCTTCTGACGACTTCCTCCGTCTGTACATTTTGATAAATGTGTAGCTTGTCAGAGCCTGCGAGGTGGTGTGGTGGAGTTTGGTTTTGATTAGGGCTGTGAAATTATTTGTATTTTTAACCCAGTTAATCACAGAACAGCTGTGGATTGATTATAATTAAAAATGATTAATCATGATGAATCTAGATAAATCAACTCAAATGTTTTAACAGCAGCTACATTGTCCAAAAAATACGAATCGCTCGGCATTGTGTCTGTGATCGTTGAGGCTGGTCTGACGCAAGCCAGGCATCTGATCAGAAGTTGAAGTTCCCTCAAACACATGCTGGCCGTTATGGGACATATTTAAATACCAGTGGATATTAAGATTTATCACCACAACATGGACTCACTGGGCTGTATTTTAAGATTCTGTCTATAAGTTTCAGATTTTCAGATATTTTTTTTTTTACTATTTTTGATGGAACAAGGTTATTGAAACAGGAATATGCCATTATTTTGTTATAGTTTGATGGAACTGTGGCTCTCCACCTGGCAGTAGTCACACACAGCTATCTTTGTTCCTGGCCTCATCTAAAAATGTATCTCAAATGTATAAATTTCTTACCGCAACATTAAAGTTTATGCACTTGTCTTAGGCAAAAGCAGTAAATATTTCAGAAAAAAACTACTAACTTATTGACCACAAATTGCAGGTTGACGTGATTTTGAATAACATCTTCAATTCTGTAAAAAGGTTCGTTTCAAGTTGTGCTATAAACAGGCTAGACAAGACGGTTTTTGTTTGTATTGTGTTTGTAAGGTTAAGGTAAAGTTACAAATTGCTAAAAACAAACCCTTCTCTGTGTCTTGGTCTCGTTTTTCTTAGTGTTCAGACACCAAGGAGACAAAAGGTTGACATTGTTAGAGTACAGGAACTTGCATGAACATCTAGATTGCCATTTGTCAGATAATCACTCTAAAATAACCCATTCTTTTTTTCCCATGACTTGGATTAAATGACTCGTCAGTCCAACATTAAACAGCTATCAGACTCCATGCTAAGAATTTACTTTAGACCTCCGCCCATGTGGCTTCGCTGGCTTTGGTTTGTTGATGCCTCTCAACTCCCAGTTACCAGGTTTCCATGTTGTGTTTGCCTTTTCTGCACATGAAATGATGGCTTGAATGTTCTTCAACGCTGCTCTGCTGAAAACATTAACGTCCCAGTTATCATTGTGAAAGCACTTAATCATCAGCCTCCTGATGAGCCCATTTAAATCAATCCTGAGGTTGTGGAGGAGACTTTCACGCAACAGTAGCCATTTATTTGTGAAAAGATGAAGTTTTTATGGCTTTTTGTTGATTCTGTTTGTTCCCTTGGACTCGGTGAGAGGGAATAAATTGAAGGCATGATTGAAGCCAGGACCACTGGGGAGCTGAGGGAGACAGACGGACAGAGAGGCGGAGGGAGGAGGGGATGGAGGTTTGGGGTGAGACCGCAGTTTTTATATGTTGTCTGCTTTTAATTTGGTAAGAACCATCACTCACCAGTTCACTGGGGTGGTGAACCAGATGAATGTGGGCATGTGAGCTGGAGCTGCTTTTTTTTCTTCTTTCTTTTCCCTACCTGCTTAAACGGGAAAATCTGTAACGCTGAGATGTCCTGACAGTTCATAATTTAGATGGATTCTTAAACGATTCTTAAAAGTCAAAGGGCAAAGGAGAACTAACCACCAACACCACCAGACCCACCCGTTTGTGAAACGGAAAATTAAAAACAGAAAAATAATCTACAAATAAATCAAACGTTATATAATTATTAGCTGGGTTTGTAATATTTGGGGTGATTCTGGGGTCAAGGTAAAAACAGTGCCGTTGTAGTTTACAGCCTATACTTTTGCACGTTGTTGACATGGAGATGACAGCACATTTACACATTCTGACCAAACCCAAACACACAGTAAGGGAAAAGAAAATAACCCTCATTTCGCATGTTCAGCTCACGGTCCGCGTAGAGTGGACCAGATGCGGGTTCCCTTTTGAGGGCCAATGTTGTACATAGCACCACCTGCAGGGGATGGAGGGGGAGATTGAGATTTGTCAACAACAATGTTACACATTTTCCATAGGCTGTGAATATTTTCTTACTAATCCTTGTGTTTTTTTTTCTTTGTCGGTGCGTAGTGCCTTCAGCCGTGCAGAGAGTTGTGGGACGTCAGAAAGACACTGTCTCCAAAGCCCTGTGAGGTAAGATGTGTGTGTGTGTGTGTGTGTGTCAGACTTAGTAAAGATGGTGATGTCACTTTAACCGTACACTCGTGCTGTCGTTGGCACGAGACTTTATGTGCAGACGCTGTGTGTGTGTTTATGCAAGAATTATATGAATAAAATGTTTATGAGCTGTTGAATGCAGCTCATGTGTCGTACACGTGTGTGTGTGTGTGTGTGGCCCTAAATGATTATTTGCAAAACCCATTGCTGTGGTTTTCTTAGTTCTTCATCACAGTAGCTGGAGCATGTTACTGGCTGGATGGCTGACTGGCTGGCTGCTTAGGAACACAGGGTCATTCAGAACTATCAGCTAGAGCTCATGTTTACATTTTGGTAATAAGCAGCCGTGTGTACAGAAACAGTAACACACACACACACACACACTCAGTCAGTCCCGCACATACCATAGTTCCAGGGCTGCTTTCAAAGAGTTTAGACGTTCAGACAAAAGAAACACTTTGACCTCTGCTGTGTTTTTTTGACGTGTGTCATTTGTCCTCAGAACAATTACATACACACTCTCATTCGCTGTCTTTCCGTGTCTCTCAGAAGCAAACAGAGTGTGTTATGAGCAGGGAGTTCCTGACCTCCCTGAGGTTGTCCCGTCAGGGCGACTGTCCTCCGCCCCAGCGAGCCACAGGATTTGCAGCAGCCTGTGTGGAGAGCTGCTCTACCGACCAACACTGTCCCTCCCCCAGAAAGTGCTGCTCCAATGGCTGTGGACACACCTGCCAGGCCCCAGCCAACCTTTACAAAGGTGGAAAGATCCCTAGCCTTAGTCCCTCTGACTTTATTATTTTGTTTTTATATTCTTTTACACCAGCATAGTTTGGTGAAGTGGGATGAAGTGATCACTGTGTCAGTCTAAAATTTCTCTTGTTTTTTTTTTCAATTTAAATTGCAAAAAGAAATAGTCCTTTCTCAGGTCTATATAGTAGATTTGCATGGATCAGATTTATGACAAAATGTAATTAACATGAATTCATTTTTTTATTCAGATTTTTGTGTAAAATTGTTATTTGTTAAACAAATCGTTTTCCAGAGCAATTGAATTTGCACAGATATGGAGATTAGGAACGCTGGTTGGGTGAAGACATTCCTGGGTTTGTGTGTGACAGAAGGGTAGCCACAGGGGTGACACCATCTCTGATGTATGGTGGCGCTGTCCCAAAAACAGGAGGCTAAGCTGTAGGTGGCAGAGTTGAAGATTTTTGTTATGGTTGTGAGAATGGCCAGGATTGGAAATGAGCTGATCAGAGGAGCTCAGGTTAAACTAGGGCGGTCCAAAGATTATTATATAAATATAAAAAAATGTGAATGTCTTTTCAAGTGTCGTCCTCTTTCTGTCTCTTCTCCTCAGGTGTGCCTCTGAAGCCTCGACGAGAGATGAGTTTTATCGAGAACTCGGAGGGTCACGTGAAGGTTTTGTGGTTGTCAAAGTTCAACGTCAGCGTGGAGCCCGTTATTTACCTGCTCCAGTCCCGCTGGAACGTGGGCATCCATCCCAGTGAAGACCATGCCACTCCGTGGACCACTGCTGCCATGGTAACTGCAGCAGCTGCCTCTCACCTTTCATCACTGCCCTTTATTTAGGGATTAGCAGGTCGGCTACAACCACTGATCTTGATGAAGAGCTCAATCCCTGACCACAAAGGGAGGTGTTTCTGTGAGAGATCTTAATAACGTCAAAGCCCGGCTACTGCTGTGTGGAAGAGAATTATAAGGTAGAGAGAGAGAGGAAAATTGAACATTATAAGGTAGAGAGAGAGAGGAAAATAATAATAATAAAAATCAACAAAACTTCATGTTTAATTAAAAAAAAAAAAAAATTTGATTCCATCAAAAAAGGCAACTTAAAGATGTGTAGTCTCTCAGACTATAATACATGCTTTGCGGTGCAGTCAACAGTGCTGCAGAGTTCGCAGCCTATCTTTACCTCATAACTCTCAATTTGCCTCCAATGATGAAACTTCTCAGCTATGAGAAGGATGTTCGGCTGTTTCCACCTCATCAGTCTGCTGCCTTGGTGTCTAACCCTCTCCACCCCCAGCCACTGTGCCACTCTGCCAGGGTAAACCGTGTGTGTTTGTGTGTGTGTGCGCGCACGCTGCACACCAGTGTGTGTGTGCCTGTGTGAGGTTAGGTAAATAAGCAGAGCTTAAAAAGGAACCACAGGCAGCCACAGTCGTTCCACCGGCTGACACTGACTGACTGTACGCTCATTATGGACTTAAATAGATGGCAGCTCATGTCTCTGTGTGTACGTGTGTGTGTGTGTGTGTATTTGTGCCAGTGTGTATGAGTTGCATCGTGGCTGTGGTTATTTGTGCTGTTAAAGAGACAAATGGCCGAACTCTGGCAGTTAAGTCATAACTGGGTCAATGCTAGTATCAGATTTGACCCAATTATGTCTGGTCCAACTGTTTGCAGAACTTTTGGTCGATCGTTTTGTACAGTTGGATTTGCTTTAAGGACTTTTAAACTGTGTTTAAAGCGCCCTCTGCAGGGGAGGGTCAGTTTTTCAGGCTGTAATCTTCTGAATTGAATGCTCTGCACATCAATTCAATACATTTTTGATTTCAGCTTTATTATATTAAATGATTACATTTAAGTCAATTATTTAAAAGCACTCAAAATAATAATACCTGAACACAAAACTTATTTAAAAGCACTCAAAATAATAATAATACCTGAACACAAAAGATGTTTCTTTTTTCTAGAGTCTTTCTGAGGAGGTGGTTCTATCAGATCTGAGACCTCAGCGCTGGTACCAGTTCAGAGTAGCGGCCATCAACAGCCAAGGCAGCAGAGGATTCACCACACCGAGCAAACACTACATCTCCAGTAAAGGTAACAAACGTCACCAAAAACATTCAGGGTGTTCTTCTCAGCTCAGCTCATTTCACTTAAGAAATACAGAAGGAACTCACATTGTGTCTTAGTTTGAACGCACAGACGGTCCAGTCAACATGGAAAGGGAATTTACATTTAGATGCACAGTAAATCTCCTCGCTCTCACACTCAGAGGGGCCAAACGTACACATGTATGTTTTAAACATCAAATGGATTGCCTTAGTGAAAATCTCAAATCACTCCTGAGACAGAGTGAAGGGGAGAGAAAGACAGTCAGAAGCGCACAAAAACACTCACAAACCACAGGAGGTCCCCGCTGTAATACCTCGCCAGCTTAGATCATACTGGTCTGCTGCCAGGATTGGCTGGAGATATGAAGCCCCTGCCAGGATTGGCTAGAACATGTTTTCGTGTAAATCATGACTTCAGGCTGGATGCAGCATAGGAAAAAAAAATTCTTTATCAGCTATGGAGTACGAGGTCGTCTGGAATTGCATTTTCCAATGGCATCAACACAACATGAAATGGTGGAGATGTGTGCGCCTCCTGCAGAGCTTTATAAACATTACAACCTGTGTGTTGGCAGCTTCTGGTCGCCCATCGGCCCAGTGAAGTGGTTGGACATATGGAAAGAACACTACCTTCTCGCTAAGAGTGAGCTGAGAAGATCAGTGTCATTCACATTTCTGTCTCTTTTTTTTTTTTCAACATAATATAAGGAGAGTCTTGCAGGTCTGGATGATGTGCAGGCAAGTGGTGGAAAATGTTTTCAGCCAACTGGCAGAGCTCTGTAACAGAATATACAGCTGACAGACAGACGGGTGGTGTCAGCTTGAACTTTATTTATCTGCATGTTGTTGCACCACTCCTTCAGTGTGTGTGTGTTGAATACAAAATTATTAATAATGAAGCAATTTGGTAACAACAGCTTTCCCAGTTCTTACAGGAAATATGGCAATATTTAATTCAGTTTGCAAGAAATACATATAAGAATTATAAACCATAGAATGAAAACTGATCACTGAGCAGTGATTGTGTTACTTCTAAAGGAAAGTGGAATGTATTTTCTAGTACAAAACAGGCCCATTAGGTGGCAGTAAAGCAGGTTATAGGATGCAGCGCTACCATTAAAGGTAGGTAAGGCTTTAAAGGTTAGCGTAGGCACCAGGGTTTGGTTGGGCTCAGTGTTAAAGAGCCCAGAAATCCATGTTGTCTAATGGTGTCCCCACATGGATAAAAAGACAAGTGTGTTTTCATGCTGTGCACTCTTGTATACTTCAGTCGCCGGGGTCAAAGGTTAAAGACACACTTAAACATTCCAAATACCATCTGATCACAGTCAGAGTCTTGTGTTTCCACTTCATTAGTCTGATTAGTCAGGGGCTAGGGGTCAGGGGTTACAAATCAGGAAGCTGGCAGATACCGGAGTTGTTGAGGTTCCAGCAGTGTGACCCCGTGTTAACCAGAGAAGGAATATGATTTTCAAAAACCTTTTCCTGTCTATTGAGATGTTAGACTTCCACAGGGCTTCCTGGCAGCTCTTCTGTGTATATGTTCTGGACTGGAAAATCATTTCAAACTGAACTGATACAGGGAGAATCTGAGGTTAAAAAGAGCTCACATGTTGAGGGTAATGTTCCCCATCGGTACTAACGCTGTCTATTACATGAATAACAAAGAGACGTGCTGTTTATTCTACACACATACGCAAACACAAACAGGCTGGTTCCTGCAGACCTGATACGTTGTCCTAACTTTGATCTCGACATCTGGGTCGGTCAAGTACAGCCTGCAGGTCCTGTGGGGGGCCAGCCACGGGGGATGTAGTTCAAATCAGATACATTTTGTCTTTTTAATCACATACAGGACCAGGATTTGAGACTCTAACCAGACACAGAGCCAGTGCTGAGAGCAGTGACCTCAGGATTTCATTTGAAAGGCAAACAGTGACTAGCGGTGGTTCTCTTTGGTCTGTACTGCAGCAGCTACTGAACAGAGGAGGCGTCGGGCGTCTCCAGTGTCGCCCACCTTTGATGCCGAAAATTCAATTACCTGAATGAGGCTGTAGAAAATTAGCCTTTTCCCTCCCACGTGGGCTGTGTTGGTTTTTTGTCGGTTGTAGCCCATTAAACTTCAAGTTATTAGACAATTCAATTAAAGTTGCAAATGGCCGCTGCTTATTTTAAAATAAATAAACTTGATGCCCATCAGTTTTGAAAGAGCTGAGTGGATTTAAAATTCTAAAGAAACTGAGGAGAAAAGAAAGAAAGACAGTTATATTTTTATTTTTGAGCTCGTGCAGCTAAATTCAGTACGCAGCCTACCAGGGGTTGTATCACATTGTGGTGGTTGTAATAAAAATGAAAATGTGTGAATGTTTTTTCATATGATTAAATCAACTCCAATCATCACAGACTAAGCGTCAAATAACTGTTTTATTTTAAAAGACTAATAATTTTATGCTGGTGAAATATCCCAGTGAGTTTTTCCAATCTAAAAATATCTTGTGAAAAAAAAAATACACAAAGAAGTGACTGCAGTATTTTATGATTGTGTAAGATGAATGTGAAACCAAATATAAGCCACAGGATAATTCAAAAATTGCAGTGACTTATTTTTCTTCAGTGGTTTTGCCATATCTTAATACGTTTTGTGTGATTTTAATGGTTTCTGACAACTTTAGCACCAACAGCTATATCAGAATTCATCTGAATTATTTCACATGACTGTGTGGCAATGGGTTTTTCTAATGGGTTAGAAAGAGTGAATATTTAATCGGATGATGATTTACTTCAGTAAATAACAGCCCCCCCGTCTCCTTCTACAGATCCCTCACCTCCAGAGCCTCCAGTCAACGTTCGAGTCATCAACCAGACTGTTGATTGGACCAGTTCACAAACAGGCGGCCAGTTCACAGAGAGGTATCTGGACTGATGAAAGATGACTGGAATAACCAGTGACAGCGCCGTAGTCTGTCATTAGACACTAATAGTAATCAGACCTGGTCTTGATGTGCAGCTGCATGCATTATAAAGTTCATCCCTGTTTATTCATGCTGTAAATAGTAGCACTTTAATGTTGGTGTAATGTAAAACAGGAGTTCCACGGAGGTCGTGTAAAGGTCAGACCAGACATACCGTCACTGACATTCTTGTAAAATATTTAAAAGCACAGGCGGAGATTTAAATTGTTCTACACGATGATGCAAACGTTCTGACCCTCATATGACACAAACCTGAAGTTAATGACAGATTGACCCCCCCCCTCTCACGTCCCCCAACATGTCAACATTTAATCTGTTTACGTGTGTGTTGTGATGTTTTCTTTACTTCCTGTTTCCTGTGTCTAGGTCAAAGGGAAGTGTGGCCCCTGTCATGGTCTTGATACGCTGGGAGCCCCCCAGTGAAGGAGACCTGCCTGTGCACAACTACAGAGTCACCTGGATGTCTCGACAAACACATGCGGCCCATAAACACACCCACACACTGAGAGGACACACACATTTGGTTCAGAACAACATGCACACGCGGCCCACACACGCACGCACAGCTGAGCCGGGGAAAAAGGAGAGCAGCAGCCGGGTGACTCAAGGGGTGAGAACGCTTGATTCTGATTTTTTAAAACAAAAGTTTTTGTGAAAAAAAAAATGTCAACAATCATATAAATTAATTACAATTAAATTATGAATAGATGTAGTGGTTGGGTGCAATCTTAGAAAGGCGCCGAGCGGTTTAGCTTGGTCCGACAACAACAAATTTACATACTGTTATATCCACATTATTATAAATCAGGGACCAAAAACTATATTTGTCGGAGGGCCAAACATTTTTTCGTTTCGTACGTTTTTATTATTAAGATTTTATTATTTCATTATTATTGGGTTTTTATTTTGGAATTCAGTCGCGGGCCAGATTCGGCCCTCGTGCCACCAGTTGGTATAAATGCTTATGAATGATGAAAACAAATAATTAGAGTTATCATTCTTACATCAATATAACAGAATTATATATTAATTAATTGTTGTTGTAGAAACAGTGGGAATAAAGGCTTAATTCTGAAAAACAGACCTTTGAGATGAAAAGTAAGTCAGTGTTTTTACTGGGGTCTGTAGCTGCACCTGAGAATTTTACTAGTCCTGTAAACACGTATGTCACACAGGCATGTGCAGCCTTTTACTTTTTGTTTTGTGCCGGAGAATCCTGCTGTGAGTTTTACAGGCCTTTGCTATGTTTAAACAAAACACATTGAGTTAAAAAAGCTACTGTGTGCATGTGGTAGTGCCTGCTGGAATATTCACATCATCTTTATGTAGGAATTCTGTCATGTGGAGTTGGAGCTGCAGTGTCATAAACAAGACGCAGTTGAAGTGAGCAGCTGGTTCTCTCATTCTATTCTTAATATTAGACCTTAAATAATGACTTCAGGTCCTGCTGATCCACCTGTGTCCAATAAAACTTCCTACAAATGTGAATTTGATGGAGACGTCGAGGAAAAAAAAACCTGCCCAGATGTTTCAATTAGGGATGTGGATTTATATAATGAGCAGAAATAAGGTGATTACAAAAACATGGTCATGCTGTTCTACCTAATCTTTTTTTTTTCTTTTTTTTACCCACATCCTATCCTTACCAGAACTGATGAAACTGTAAAAGTCGATTTGTGTTTGGTGGATGTGGTTTTATAATCATCCACGCTGATGTATTAACCAAAATCACTTTTTTTACATGTGCGGTATTTTAAATCTGCTTTTGACATATTTACCCTGAAATTGCTGGTTGGCACCGGTTTGTTCTACTCAGGGCTTTTGCAGAGTTTTTCTGCATATGTTTCTGGTGGGTTTGAAAATGCAGTATGGCCCTCGGGCAGACGGGCCATTATCTTTGTGGGACATAACTTTGTTAGAGGGCAAGGACAGCATTGGTCCAGCTTTACATCACTGGAATGACATGCGACCGAAGACGTTTACATTGATTTTCAGGCAGTTGGAACGTGACTGTCCTGACGTTCTGTTGCATGTTTACCTCAAGTGCAGCCGAAGGTGAACAACCTCCAGCTGAGATGTTGCCCTATATTTCAGATTTGCATGCACTTGGCAGCTACTACGGAGGGAATTCGATACTGATACTGAACCTTTGTCATCTGTAGCTTTGGTTAAAGTGAGGAAATTGTGTTTCATTCTTTAAATTTGGTTTTGCAGTTGTCATACACCCGGAGGGTTAAGGGTTTGATTCCAGACATGGTAGGTTACAGCAGGGGTGACCAATTTTATTTGTCGGAGTGCCAGAATTTTTCTGGACAGACAGCTTGGGGGGAAGACACAAAATAAAATAAAAAAAAAATCAGAATTTCATCCAAGTAAATTATTTAATGTTTATTTGAGAAGCCAGTTCTGGGCCGGATTGTATGATTTGGTGGGCCGAGTTTGGCCCTTGACCTGCCAGTTGGTGATCACTGTTATCCTGGAGTCCATATATACTTTGTTGAAGATTTTAGAAGATTTTATAGTAAGTCTATATTATTTAACTGCTGTAAAACTTGCTACTCGGCTGCTGTGCTTTGACAAAGACCCTGTTCCTGTCTGTACTTTGGCTCAGTTAACCTTCAAACGTCCCTTTAACCTCCACCAATTAGTAACGATGGAGAACCTGAGCTGAACCCTTGGTCCTGAGACGACGTCAACTTTGAAGTTTAGACTTAATTTAAGGAAAAGGGACAAAAGCGTAAACAGTGGAGTTTTTAAAGTTTTCATGTAAGCACAGTCATATTGGACTGGTCATCTGAAGTAGTCATGGTGATCCCAGACTCAGCCTGGTGGAGCCATTTATCTGTAGTGTGGTCCTCTGTTCTGCTTGACTGGGAGAACTGGAATTTAAACGAGACCCCCCCCAACTAGTATTTCCTACTCACAGCTGCATCCACACATGCACGCTCACAAACACACACACACACACACATGGACAGCAGCATCAGCAACATATAACGTAGAGACTCAACAGTTTATGCTGCTGCCTTATTTATTCTCATTATTGTAAAACGGTTCACTTTATTCCCCAGGTTTCTTCTCGCCAAAGGAATTCACGCAGCACTGCAGAGACTTAGCATTAAATCTAGACGAACAGAGGAAATTGGAGGAAGTCGAAGTCGTTCAGATTTAGAACCCTCTGCTGAATCAGTGCTTTTATAAATATAGATATATATATCCTTTACATATGATGTCCACTCACATTATTGGCTAAAATAGAAATCCAGGCCTGTGTCGCTGCTTCCCACTCTCACGCACACACACACACACACTCCTGCACATGCATACACATGCACGCAGCTGTACCGGCCATATGTTTTGACTATCACAGCTATGGAAATACTTAAAGCCCATTTGGACAGCAGGTCACCAAATAACTGCTTTTAACTTGCACTCTCACGCACCAGTCTCAGTTGATGCACACACACACACAGACACACACACACACACGTGACCACAGAGAGATTTGTTATCATCCAGGCATCAGTCTGTTGTGACTAGCTCATGTCCACACAGATGGACTGGACGGACAGTTTAAGAGTCTGTTAATGAGCTGTCAGTCAAACAGCAGACTAATGCACATCAGCTCTGCATCCTCAGTCAATAACTGGGTCACCACCAGTGATGATGATGATGATGATGATGATGAAGAAACACTGGTAGAAGCTTTCATTTGTGCTGTTTGAATTGTGTGTGATGACATTTCTTTGTCTTTTTTTTTAAGTCTTAGGACAAACTGTATATTTATCAGCGATGCCGTCTTTCTTGTCCTAGGCTCAGTGTGAGTTGTGGCTGCAGGGTCTTCTGCCTGCTGCGTCCTACGTCTTGTCAGTGCAGACAGTGACCTTCTGGGGGCAGAAGAGGCTCAAAAGTCCCAGAGTTCAAATGGTTTTCACAACGATAGGTCATTCAGGTAAGAAAAGGCTTCATTTGATCACAGTTCCATTCCAGCTGGTGTAATCACAACTATGAGACCCAACGTCTTGTACAATTAAACTTTAAATTGGTGACAGATATATATTTTGGGTGTTGAATTTCCTATAGTTCATAATTAATCTGGTTCAAACTGAAATATTGGACGACACTGGAGCACTTTATTTTACTAATATGTCTTTTGTAACTTTGTAACATTAGTGATGTCATGTTTTTCCTAATGGTTCAGAGTTATTCTGTAATTCTGTCCACCTACCACTGGGCTGCCAAAAAGTACTGCCTTAAACACACCTACAGTACACACTTATACACACACTATGGAAAGCTGTGTGAATGTTCGTCCAGACAACAGAAGAATTTATGAGTGACCTGTTGGTCAGCCCTGCACACAGTTACAGCCTAACAATCACATCACATGGAACTTTATTTTTTGTAATTTAGTGGCTTTAATCAGTGACTCAGTTTGACACGTTGCATAAATAAATCAAGGTCGCTAATCTTTGAGCTAATGAGTGTCAAACTGGTCTGGGTTAAAAAAAAAACAAAACTAACAGCAACATCCAGCTGCACTGTTGTCAGCACTTTATGATTTTCTTGGCACAGAGGATGTTTTATGGAGCGTAACAAGTTTCATGTATCAGTCACACAAACAGAGTTCATCCGTCTTAACTGTTACTGTTACTGAACCGGTTTATTAATGAATAATTCACATTAATTATTTGTAAATTATGTACTCTAGATTTGAATAATTAAAAAAAATCTTTATTCACTTTTTACTGTGATGTTTCAAACTTCTCCACTCCACCAACAGGTGATGACTTCTCCAATGAGCTCCCTTCTTCCTCTGACCTTTCACCGACCTCTTCAAATCCTCGAGCTGAACCTCTGCCCAACTCTGAGAAACTGCGGCTGGAGGTTGCTGCGCCTCATTACCATGACAACCAACTGCAGGTCAAGGTGTTCTGGAAGTGGCCCAACCAAGGTCAGTAAAAAAAATTACATTATTATTATTAATATTATAATTATTATAAATACCATTATTGCTACTACAAAATACTTTGGTTCCAATCTAAAAGACTAAGACAGAGGTCTATCACATACATCAGGGGTCTCAACAGTCAGTTAACTGTTGCATGATACATGTCCAGATGGATGTGGTGAGGTTGAGAGGTTGTTCTATTCAGCAGATTTCAGTGTAACCTGATGATCAAGGGGTGGACCGAAAAACAATTTTGGCAGACTGCAAATAGTCCCCAGGCCACTGGTTTGACAACTCTGATACATAAAAATATTAAAACGAGAGCAGTTTGTTATACTACTACTACTAATAATAATAATAATAATGCATATTATTATTATTATGATTAATCCACATCAAAGTGACTGTAGTTCACTGATGACGAGTGACTTAATAATCCTGACAAAAAGCTTTGTCCTTCGAGCCGGAGTCGAACCAGCGACCTAAGGATGACTGGAATGTCCTCTACAGTCCTCCGCTCTACCAGCTGAGCTATCGAAGGGACGCTGTGGGAAAGCATCAAATTAAAAATAAAATAAAATGTATAAAAAGTCAGCATCAGCTGATTTCAGATTCCTTCATCTAAACATAATGTAAGAACAAAGTAGCACCGACTGAGAACGGTGACCTGAGTCTGCATCAGCTGTTGGCTCACTGAGGCTTTGAGTCTGTTTCAGCTCATTGGCCTCGTACTTGGCCCGCAGTTCTACTGTTCTGGTTCAATGTCACTGATTTAAGACAGTTTGTGTGTGTGTGTGTGTGTGTCTCCAGCTCAGGACCAAGAAGCTGACAAATCATTTCAGGCTAGTCAAGTGGATCACTGAGCAGATAATTTCTGTCTGCAGTTAAACAAGGCCAAAACTTCACATAAAAAGTAACTCATTATTCACCAACTGGATGAAAAAAAACCAACTGTAAAAATAGAAGTTAAAGTTGAACTAACTATAATGTGTTAGCATCAGGACATTTTCTCAAAGGTTGGAAACACTGTAGTAAACTGTGGTGTACCTCCTGGTGTACTGCATAAATACGTGTCCACTCATGTAGTCTGTGTATCTGTCTGGTTCTCACTCTTTCTTTTTGATTTACAGGCAGACAGAAACACCCCGGCCCTTACGTTTTACGGTGGCATCCACATACCTGCGGTACTAATGTTACAGACACAGAGAGAACAGCAACAGTGCAGGTATGACTACCAGTCACTCAGTTTTATGTGTCTCCGTGTTCCGGCAAATTGTGCGCAGGTGTCTGGTATTTCACATGTCAGTGTTGTCGCTGGAACTCTATGGGTGTGTGTGTGTGTGTATTAGAGATCTGATTTCATCACCATAACTCAAAATCAACCCGGAATGTTCTCCTCCTCCATTGGTGCGTAAATTTGTCTCTCGGCCAAAGGTTTCTGTGTAATATCACATTTACAGTATCGTAACCCTGTCGGTGTAAATATGTCAGTGTGTGTGGGTTTTAGGTGCTTCAGTTACCATTTTAATCAGCAACAACAGTGTGTGATTGTGGGGGAGTGGTGAGCGGGGGGTGCCTGGTAGTTGAGTGGTGGTTTATCTGCAGACTTCAGTTTCTCAGCAAGATTAAATTCTCTTTTGCGTCATCTTCATGTCAAAGTGACATCAATTTTACAACCAATTCTTATTCTTAGCCTTGTGCATATAATGATCCATCCATCCATCCATCCATTTTCATCCGCCTATTCGTTACCTGGTTGCGGGGGCAGCAGGCTCCACGACCGCCACCCAAATCACACTGCTCCGTACCAACCCCCCTGAACCTTCCTGTGGGTGGTGAGTCCACCAGAAGGTACCAGCCGATCTAACCGGGACTCGATCTTGCCCAGGAGGTGCATATAATAATAATAATAAAAATAATATACCATGGAGAACCTTATGTCCTGATTTAACAACAGCATTTTTGGACGTTTGAATGGTGCTGCTGAGTCTGTCAGAAATGTTAAATGTCTGTGTATTGCATAACTTCAGCCACACTGTGAGCTGTTTAGTTTCAATACATATAATAACTTCAGCCACACTGTGAGCTGTTTTAATTTCAGTTTCAATATATTTATATTTTTTCAGATGTTTATATTGAGTACACATATACAAAGTACACGTATTATTATGGAACACTTAGTGGAGGAGAAAAGAAGGTGTGGATGGACTGGTATCAGCAACAGCAGATACTCCAGGTTACAGCATTGGTGTCTGTATCGGACATGGAAAAGGTGATATGGAGAACATTCCAGACTGATCTCAGTTCTACTTTTTCTTCTTTAAAAGACAAAGAGTCAAGAAAAACACCATATCTGTGGTTGAAGGTGTCAATTATCCATTTCTAAAGGTTTCCCAAACGTAGTCGTCTTGATGTGGTTCATGTTCATTCATCCCCATTTTTGAACATTTTATTCACACCTGGTTTAAACTTTTTTTTGACTTGTCTTGATTTCCTGTCCCTTCAGGGCACCCATCACACCATCACAGGTCTGCTGTTTGCCTGTAAGTACCAGGTCGCCGTGGCAATTAAGGCTGACCCGGGGTCAGAGGCTGTTGCCTGGGTTACAACCCCAACTTGCTCTTCGATCAGGGTCAGAGGAGGAAAAAGTTTGGCCTGCACCACAGAGGGTAGGGGTAACTAAAGACAGATGTAAAGGCGGTGTTTCTTTGACCTTCACCGGTCAGATGACCTCCTAATGCCTCTTTATAAACATGTATGTTAAGTGCTTCCTGCAACATGTGTTGTCAAAGAATTCCCTGATTGGTTTATTTTAAATTAAGTCGATTCACAATTGGAATTATTGTCAGTACAATGAAACTCAGATTAAGAATTGAATATTTGTTGAGTAGTGTTGCGTGGATGTTAAAGGTACGGTTTGCTCTGTCTTTGTGTTAGAGCGCCTCCTGTCAGGCCGAAAAGTGGTACTGCGGCCAGAGCGTCTCACTGCTGACTTCGAACAAGTAAACGACACTTTGGTCTCCACATTCCGCTGGAAGATGTCCCAGCATGCACTGGACCCTGCAGCAGTGGAGGGATTCCAGTTCACCTGGACACTGCAGTCAGTTACAGTGGCCAGAAACAGACAGGATGACATGCTGATCTCCCAGACACAGACGATCGCACAGGTGGGACAGAAACAGTTCAGTTTTGGAGTTTTTTTGTTTTCTATGTTTTATTTCTACTAACTTTTACTTCTTTTTATTTACCTTATTCACAGTCACAGAGATCAGTGACGGTTCATGGCCTTCAGGGAGACAGTGTTTATCAGGTGCAGCTACAGGTGCTAACAGCAGGGGGCAGCAATGGCGCTGCCGTCTCAAAGACCATTCACACTCCGTCGATCAGCTCCAGGCTGTAAAAGGTACCGTTTTCTTAATACATGGGTTTCACTGGATCTGTATTTTTTATCGTTATTCATTTTTATGACTTATTGAGTGAAACTTTTCCAGGAATGAAAAAAAAAAACTCAACCTCTGCCAGTGACTGCTGCTGCACCACCTTTAACCCCCGTCAACTCCCACCTCCTCCCAGTTTTTATTTCATCTCAAGTGCAAATGACATCAGTAATGCTTAATATTAATATGTCCCTCTGTTTATGTTTACATATAAATGTTGTTCTTGCATTGAATTACATCAGGAATGTTGTACATTTGCTGTAATAAAGAAATATATGAATTACTGTGACAACTGTGTTAACTACGTACAAGTGTGAACCATATGATTTACCAATAGTTGCTTAATTAACCTATGCATAGTAACATGGCAAAAAAAAGAGAAAGAAATACCAAGTACTCACCATTAACACCCTAACACTTTATTTCTACCATGGTTTTTTTTTCATTGACATTGTTACATATTCCATACATTTTCTTTCTGTATTAGTGCCAAAGTCCTGGATGTGAAGTGTGAAAAATTTCTCTTAGTTTTTGTGGTTCAGATGTAACTCATGCTTGTGAAGAATATTATACAATCCTTTATGAACAGAAAGGCAAAAAAGGAATTATTTTGTCACTATTTTACTAAAACTAATGCAGAAATCCTGTAAAAGTAAGCTTTAATATTCCTCAAAATGTATGTGTAAAAGTCTCAAACTTTGCTGTCTAAAATATTTTGGATTGTATGCAGCATTGGTTTATTGCATGTTGCACCTATTAAGTTTTTTTGTCATTCAAAAGTTTAACAAGTTTGTACATTATCTGTGGTATTTTTCTTTTTTACTTGTAAAAGAAATAATGTCATTACTTTGATAAGGCTGGGAAACACTGGTGTCAGGAAATCCAGTGATTGTGTGTATATTCTCCATATGTTACATTTATTGTTGAAATGTTAATTTTGTACTTAGTTCATTTACTTTCTTTGTCTTATAGTTTTATTTATTATTTTTCAGTTTTAGATTTTTATAATTAAAGATTACCAGGATACACTTTGAGATGTGTTGTTATTTTAATAATGTTATTTATTCATTCTAATAATATCAGACTGGGGTTAAAAAAAATAAAATAAAAAGGTTTTACTATAGGTTCACACCAGACAAATAAACACATTTTGAGCACTAGAAACGTTTTTCTGATAAAACAAAGAACAGCCTGCTTTATAACAATATTTATGTGGTCAACAGACCTTTGAAATGTTTAGATCGATGAACATATACTATAAACTACGACTCAAAAATGAAGGGAATTTGGTTGACAACTGCCAACAGATGGCAGTAGAACATAAACCTACATAGAAATTGACATTTACGCGCCATAGAAGAAGAGGTGACTTCGAGTTTGTGACGGAAAGAACCGAAGTTGAGGTTGGCGCCATGACGCAATCAATGGGCGACTATCGTTCGTTTTGTTTCCTCGAATCGTGGTGATATGTAATTGTTTGTTATCCCACTGATAAGGTACAGTAGAATTTCCCCTTTGCAACTTTTTATCATCGTTTTTCTACTAATCACCACTTCTGACACTGACTCGCGGCTCCTTCACTGTCTGCGGGAGCCTCCAACTTCCTCCTAAAAATGGAGGAAATGTGAGCAGTGGCTGCTTTGTGTTTGTTGTCTCTTTGGCCGTCGCTAGCAGCGAAAGCAGCGGGCTGTTGGGGGAGATGATTCACCGATGACGAGTATTTAAAAAAGACACCTCAGACCTAATTCTGAAGGCTATTGGCGGATTATTTTACAAGCGTGAACGCGGAGATACTGCAGTGGCCCGACGCACAATATTTAATAACACTAGCCGTAGCTGTATTCATTTATTCTAACTTGATTGCGTTTGCGAGATTATCTAAAAATATGCTGCCGAGAATTAGACACAGAAATAATACAACGGCATTACGTTATTGTTTCGCTGCTCAGAAAATATTATTCGTAACTAAAGCGTCGCCTGTTCCACACTCAGGGCTAATTAAAGAAACACAGCACCAGAACTTCCTATAGTTTTTGCACGAGTTCGTATTATCGGTACTTTTGAGCTCTCGTATTTGATTCGTAAAGTATCTAGTCGTATGAATATTACCTCTATACAATTGCGTTGGATGTTAACAAGCATAGATCTTAAATGGCACTAATTGCAATACAAATGCCCTTTCGTCACGCTTTTGTCACTTTTAATCACGCGTACAAAAAATCTCAATCACCTCCTAAACCAAAATGTACAATAATATGATTTAGATTTTTATATATAATTAGTCTGCTGGTGTTGGACTTTTAGTAGGTAGTATTGCTTCATTAAAAGTATTTTGTACTTTGCTAATTACTTGCTGTCACAATTTATGACATACATTATTATATGTGATCATACTGCATTTTGCTTGTATTGCTGATCTACTTTAATACAGTTTGGTCCTTTACTTTGAGTGTGTTTATTCTATTTGGCTAATAAAACATGTCATGTAAGGCTGTTGAACATTTCAAATTAGAGGGAAACTAAAACGAATCTGTTCTCTTCTCTGTCTGTTCGTTGTTTTGTCTTCTGTTTCCTTCCTGACCTTACTCTGTAGGATACAATCTACGGCCTGATTACAACAGAGGAACACATGACAAACATGAAGGTCACCTTAATGTAACGCCACGTGCACAGTCACAGTGCAACTGTCACAGTGGTGGAAAAAAAAAATCAAACTATTCAGACATTTTAATGCATACAAATTTAAAGGATACAAATAACGGAGGAGAACAGGAGTGTGGAGCGGCAGAGTCGGGGATGGGGCTGGAGAGCCTCAGGAGGACGTCATGGTTCACAGCGACTCCAACTCCCTAATGACAACAAATCCATCAGCACCACCCCAGTTAACGGCTCCTGCGACAGAACCTCTCCTCCATGAAGCACCTCCTCTGGTGCCTCCAACTGGAGATAACACTGGTCAAGACTCTTCCCAACCTTCCATCCTCAGCACAGACCTTCCTGCTAGCTCAGACCTGAGTCAGTCCTCCATACCATCTTCCACATTTAAAACCAACCCAAGTCCCTCATTTGCCAAGATCTCTCCACAGACGCCTGCTCTGATCCCAGTCAATGGCCGTACGTCAGGCAGGAAGAGGACGCCTAAGGCCTGTGACTGCTGTGGACCTAACGGCAAAGGACACAATGCCATCAAAACCTACAGCAGAGGGAGGGGTAGGGGTAGAGGGAAGAGCATTGTTAAGGATATCGGGGAAACTCCAAAACGAAAAGCAAGTCAGTTGACACAAATCACTAGCTTTGATTTGACCAATGAGACTGCACAAGATGCAGATATCGAAAATAACACACAAAATAAGATGCAGAAGACCGGAATGGATGCTGAGTCACAGCCACACACTCTTCCTCCACTACCTGCCGTCCCACTGCTCAGTGGCTCTGTAACAAACTGTGTGGAGAATGTGAGTTCACAGAGAAATGAGGACAAGTTAATGAAAGGGACAGCGGTTGGTGCTGATGGAGGTAACAGTGGTCTGGAGATGGGACTGTCAGGAATGACAGGCAGGGGCGAGGCTGTGGTTAGAGGAAGAGGAGGGAAGAGGATGATGGGCCCTAAATCTGCATCCAATCTTAACGTGGACATTGGAATTAATAAATGGAGTGATGGTGTTTTGGTCGTTGGTTCAAAAACAGATTTTGCGGCTAAATCAGCGGAGGTGCTGAGTGAGAAGAAGAGCAAGGACGCAGAGCTGGAGAGTGGAGATCAGACTCCATGCAGTGTTGTCAAATCTCTGTTTGAAAATGGAGACACGGTGAACCTGTCTGACTCTGAGCCTGAAGGAGACGATAAGGACAATGACATGATCATGTGTCAACAAGAAAACGGTCTGCAGTCAGATGGGTTCAGCTACGAGTCCCGCTCCTTACCTGCTCAGAATCAGGACTCTGCGATCCAGGTGGACCAGAGCGATACTTTGTCCAATGGAGCCATTCAAAACCATGCGTCCACACCCATGGCGTTAGAAACACCTCATCTGAACCAGGGACCTGTTACAGTGTGGACGGTTCACCACCAGTGGGCTTTACGAGACCACAGACTCTACTGTCAGGCAGGGACCTGGGAGAAGAAGGAGGAGGAGAAGGAGGTGACACAGGGGGCTGGGACGTACGGGAACTCACACAATGAAGAAAAGTTGTTGCAGCTGACTGATATGGTCCATGGTAAGATGGATGTTTAAATCAGTGTTTGTCAAATGGTGGTTTGAGTCCCAGTATTGGCTGCTAAAATTGGACTCTACAGTCAATACCTGCTGTCCTTTGAAGTTATCATTGTCACTTTAAATACATACAAAGGACAACCAAAGGTGTCCATCAGCTCCGTATGTTCAGTACTTATTTGGATATTACGTTCACAAAATATATAAAGTAACATTGAAGCTATTGATTTTAGCCATAATTCTTGCCACAATTACGAAATTCACCTTACACTTGTTCAGTGGTGGGTGTTTCTACCTTGAATCCATTCATCTGTTGATCTTTTGAATGCTGTTAGAAATAAGGATGATGGGGAAAAGAAGAAAAAAGATTAATAATTCTTGCCACAATTACGAAATTCAACTTACACTTGTTCAGTGGTGAGTGTTTCTACCTTGAATCCATTCACCTGTTGATCTTTTGAATTAATGATGTGGAAAAGCAGAAAAAAGATTCAAGAACTACAGTCGTAGTCCTGTGAGAAACAGAGAAAATGTAAATGTACAGGAATACGCTCACTCTTGACACAGTTTTGTATGTTGTGTACGTGTCCTGCAGTTAAGTCACTGTGTGACGATTCATTATTATTTTGTAGATTTTCTAGAAAGCTTTTACATGAAGTATGGAAGTTTCATTCCTCTGAGTGAGACTGACGTGGTGGAGCACCTGAAGAAGCACGGCAACTCTGATCACAGCAAATGGTATGTATATCATTTCATATATATTATATGTATGTATATATTGTATATATGTGTGTATACATCTATTTGTTAATTTATATATTTTAATGTGCATATTATTATTTTTTTGTTGTAAATGAAGCATTTTGGTTAAGTCAAATTTATCAAATCAAAATTAATTTATATTTTCCATAACAATTTAAAATATTCACCTTCAGTCCTATGTATCAAAAGTTGTTTTAAAATTTTTCTCTTCTCCTGTGTGTGACTTTCCAAGGGGTCTGAACATTAAGGCGGAGGTGAGCAGGTACAGGTCAGGTTTGGCCTCCGCTCCAATCGCGGGCTTCAAAGTGATGCATAACAAACACAACCTGAGCCTGGAGGACCTGAGCACGCTGGAGGAACAGAACTGGCTCAATGATCAGGTAAAAAAAAGGAAAACAGAGTCTCTCCGCTTCCTCTATTTATTTATTTTTTATTGGGATCAAGTGTTCGATGCCAGTAAACCTTTGGACTTTTCTTGTTCCGGTGTAGATCATAAACATGTATGGAGAACTTATAATGGAAGCCACGGGACACAAGGTAAATCAGTGATGAAACGCTGTACTGTCACATACAGGATGATTCTCTGGGTCTGTGCTGTCTGTGCTGGAGTGACTACAATGACTGTGTTCTGTTATTTTTATGTTTCAGGTTCATTTTTTCAACAGCTTTTTCCACAAGCAGCTGGTCGCCAAGGGTTACGATGGTTGTGAGAGATGGACAAAAAAGGTGTTTAGTTTTTTCTTTGCTTTGCAATTTTAACAAATGCAAACTGGTGTCGATCAAAGATGGTGCAATTGATGCAAATTGGATAAAATTTAAAAAAAATAGACTTTATATTTTTTTAAAGAGAAAAGGGCAAAATAAATTATTAACTGAGACCTGTGTGACTCACCTCTGAGTGAAATGTGAATTGAGAATACAAAACAGTTGTTATTTTACATGTAGAATTATTTTATTCTCATTGTTTAAAAAACTGCTAAAGAGTCTGTTGTCTGGAGGGGAGATTCATACTTTTTCAGCAGCGCCCCCAGGTGTAGATAAGATTAACATCCAGCTCCTCTTGACTTGTTATAATAGCTCTCAGAAAAGCTGTAACAGTTTTAACAAAAGTTTCTAACTGTTGTTTATCGTTCAAACTGTTTCAAACTGTTAATGTCTATGGTTGTTCCCCAGTGAAACTCAGGCCAAACTTGTCTTTGTGAATGTCAGGTCGACCTCTTCTCCAAGTGGCTGCTGCTAATTCCCATTCATTTAGAAATCCACTGGTCCCTCGTCACGGTGACCATGGCAACCAAAACCATCAGCTACTACGACAGCCAGGGCATCGTCTTCAGACACACCACAGACGTGAGTGAATGGAAAGTGTGTTAAAGATGACTGTAGCCGATTTTAAATAACTGTGACGAATACTAATGTGTCTGAGATGAGTCAAAGTGAAGGAGTGAAAAAAAATTACTTTTTAAATATTCTCCAGAAATATTAAAAAGTTCAGAAAATTCATCCACAGGAATTGAATGATAAACATATTAGGTTCAGCCACCAAGGAGAATGTTACTGAATTAAGCTATAAATAAATACACTGGTAAAATAAGTGTTGTGTGTGTGTGTGTGTGTCCGAACAGAACATTATGAAGTACCTTCAGTCTGAGGCCAAGGAGAAGGAACAAACGTCTTTTCAGAAAGGCTGGAAAATTACTATCATCAAGGTAAACCTCCGTCCTGATTGTAATAGCCGCCCTGTGTCCTGAAGGTGCAGTTAGTGTGGGTTAAAGACACAAAGAGGAAACCACCACCTTGTTGTCATCCTGATTATAATTAAGACTGGACTTCACATTGGTGATGTAGGTCCCCTCAGGAGGGAAATCAGGATTGACCTCTTCAAATACAGATCATCTCAAGTTTATGGGAACTAATTGCTAATGACTGGAAAATTTAAATGACCCACTTGTCCATTTGGCAGCAGAAAGTCCTCAGATATTTTAAACTCAAGGGGACACAGAGTTCTGCTGCTTTACTCATGTCATCGACTTACAGCATACGTTTGTGGCTACTTCGCCATATCCCATAAATTTCTTAAGAAAATCTATTTTCATCAACATTTGCTTGTGAACTAGTTGGCAAACAGACGGACGCACCACCACCCGGCGATGTACGCACTAGACAGTTGTTTGATTTCACCGGTTGTTCCACGTTGCCATGCATTGGATTGTGCTACATTTGCTATATTTTTTTTTGGTTTTTTTGGGAACTTTTTGCCTTTCATTCCCAAGCGTAAGTCAGACTCTTTTGACGTGTAATGGCGAAAATGGTATTCCGACACAAAGGCACCCCGCTCCACCATAGACAGTAGTAACGCTGTTTTTATGTACACTAAATTCACTCAGTATTTTCACGCTCCACTCTCTGTGACGTCTTCTGTCTTCTCTGCTTGACTGTCTTTGTTGACTCCTCAGGGTATTCCTCAGCAGAAGAACGACAGCGACTGTGGAGTCTTCGTCCTGGAGGTGAGACTTTGGTTTTTTTTTTCCACATCACAAATCATTTTTCATTCACACTTCCCTTCATCGCTCTTCTCCATTTCACAACAACCGTCTTTCATCACAGTAGAAGAAATAAATCACATCTTTTACCATCGTCTCCACTGCCGTCTCAGGTCCACAGTGGGACGATTTGCTCGGTCTCCAGGGGAGGGAGTAAAGACATTAATGAGAAGCTTCTGTCAACACCCACGCTGTATTAGGGAGTCTTTGGGTTATTATGTCTCACTCTCGTTGTGCCTGTCTGTCTGTCTGTCTGTGTGTCAGTACTGCCGTCGTCTCTCAGTGAAGCAGCCACTGCTCTTCAGTCAGGAGGACATGCCTCGCATCCGCAAGAGAATCTACAAGGAACTGTGCGACTGTCGCTTCGACGCTTGAACGACCAACTGACATCTGTCCTCGACTGCTGCCTACGGGTTTTTTTTGGTATCGTCTACGCCCGGCCAGACACACACGGGCACTGACGCACACAGTCTGTTACACAAACAAACACAGTTTGACTTCCTTGTTTTCCCAGAATGCCGCAGTCACTCTCACTCTGAACTCTTGACACAGAGTCACGAGACGCTGTCACCAGGCTATGTTGACACTCTACAGCTAGTCAGTCGGAGTGTTTCTTTCTTCTTTTTTTTTTTTTAATGCAAACTTGAAAAGAACTACTGACGTGGCCCCCTACTGACCTCCCGCCAAGAATGCTGGACCAGAACACTTCTGTTTTGATTTTGAATTCTGTCATCAAACATCCCGAGAATTTCAACCCCAGCAGCTCGTCTTTGACTGAGGATGCAGACGATGGAGCGGTCTGGACCAATAGAGAGCGACTTTGTCTCCCTGGTGGAGTGGCCTTTTCTCACAGAGTGGACTTTTTGAGCTGGAAGATTTTGAGAACAGTTTTATGTTGGATTCACAGCAGTAACATGCCTATAAATATACACATTAATGAAGTGGAGCTGTGTGACCCAGTGGACCAACTGTTCACTTTGTACTTGAACACTTGAGTTGGTTATATTTAACCATAGGGCTGGGCGATGTGCTTTACAAAAAAAAAACTCAATATTTCCCCCCATGAGACGGAAACAAAATCAGCAAAGCCAAGTTTCTTTTTATAGAGTACACATGTAACTGAAAAGTAAAAGTACATAGTTATAAATACACATTAAATAAAGTACACTGAACTAAAAGCTATTTGCTTCCACGTATATAAAAACCTGTATTGTGTTGGAGACAAACGTTCACGATAGCTACAGTTAACGGACATGACGGTTACATAAATCATATTGTTACGCCACCTACAGTATTGAGGAGAGCCCAGGTGGTGAGTGCACATGAGGAGCTTTTAGTTTAGGTTTGAATATAGCAGGAAAAGCTCTGAACAGTGACGCTGCACTCAACCTCTCACTCTCATTCGTCTCACCCACAAACTCCCCCCTTTCATAAGTGACGGCTTGAACTTTTGCTTTGCACTGGTTCCCAGTACTGTTCTTTCTCTGCTCATCTGATTCTATAAACCCAAGTCACTGACTAGTAACCAAGCTTTTCTCAACCAGTAAAAGTTTCCTTCCCTGATAATGTAGGAATAGCCAGCCTCCTGCCCTGGTTTGGCCTTTTTGTCACTCAGTGTGAGGTGAGAGGGCAGAGCAGGGTGGAGTCCAGAAACAAACAAACTGAATTATTGTTATGAATCAAATTGTATCATTTCAGGGTAAGAGAACATATGTGGTTATTATCAGTGATGTATCGCCCAGCCCTGTTTAGGCTTTTGCACGTACGAAGGGTAATCGTGGTAGAGTGCAGAGAATCAGCTGAATGTAATATTGTGTTTTCTTCCCAGCAGCCTCTTGTGTTAAGGCTGAGGCCACAGTTGGACCATGGCTTGAAACAGACAGTTCTTCTTCATCAGGTTTTTCTTTTTATTTCAATGTCTGCTCCTGAACTTATTTCTTGCTAAAATTCCAGGGATTTGTTTTTTCACTTATATTTTTGCCGTAATCAGCTTTTTACTGTAGGTTTTGCACATGCATTCTCCTGAAAATATTGTTTTAAGTTAAGTTAAGTTGCTGTTTTTTTACAGAGCTGTACAGCCTGCGGCTGTGAGTACTTCCTTTCCTTCTCCAGCTTTATCTGGTCACTGCTCAGTGTGACGGCATTAACAGAGAAACAGGTGGACCTCAGTCATCGCAGTCGGAATTCTCTCCAACCTCGGTTTAGTTGTTATATTCATTTATATAGTATATTTACAGATTGTATTGTACCTTTACTGTCCTGTAACTGTAAATACTTGCTACAACTAAAACCACAACTGTTTTTATTGTTGTTATTAAACGGCAGATACTGTTGGGAGACTCAGACTTGATTTGTCGCCTTTATAGGCTCCTTGGTAAAATATTACAGTACAACCAGGACTGGGAGACTGACTCCCTTTACCCTCGTACCAACTCTAACGTATTTCCAAGTCTAAACACTGATAACACTGCAGCAGTTTTTAACCACAACAAAATACTGACCTGTGCTGTTACTGTCCTATACTTTCCTGTGTTTTACTTCACTACACCATACAATAAAACACTATTTATTACTACAGTGTTATATTACCGGTCATCCCCCCACCTTCCCCTGGTCTCTCTCAGAAGTTCCACTTCAAAATGATCCAACTTCCACCGAGTAATGTCATATTTTACAATGAATCAAAATCAATGACATCAGTCCAGTTGTGACATCATCACGTCATCCTTAAAGAATGTCCGCGCCTGTCATGGCTCTGTTCCCCGCCCCACACTTTGAGTTTTCTGCACTACACTATACTACACTACACTATACTACACTATACTATACTACACTACACTATACTAAACTATACTACACTACACTATACTACACTACACTATACTACACTATACTTGTACTACACGTCCTTGATAACACAATACACCGTATACTACTGTGCACTACACAGATGTACTACAGTAAATCGATTACACTACACTGCTGTGCTGGTTTCTGACCCTGGAGTGTGTCCAGAAGACTTCAGCTGGTTGGGTTTTTTTTTTTCTTTAATTAAAGTGTAAAGACAGAGAGTTTTCCATGTTTGTATTCAGTGCTTGTTGACGCTGAGAGGATTTATCTGCAGCTGAAGTCTGCGTCTCTGCGTCTGCGTCTCTGTGTCTCTGCCTGATGTTAATGAACACAGGGTTTGGCTGTTTGAATGGGAAACACCAGATGAAATCTCAGAGCGCCCTCCGCCTCCTTCACCCCCCCTCCCTCACCCCTCCCAACATAAAGGAGCTGATTCCTGGAACCGTGGATCCTGTGGAGGCTGAACCGTACACCGTGATGCTGCCGCCGGGACAAACTGAGACCAGGGATTTACTTCTGTTAACGCGTCAGTTTGGGCTTCAGATATAAACAGAAGAAGAGGCTGGTGTTATCAGACCGTGTCGATGACTGTGTGGAGTCACGTCGTCCCAGTAAAGGATGGACAAAAACACTGACTCGGACGGAATAAAAGCTGGTTTTTGGCGGTTGTGATGTGACAGCGCTGTGAAGGTCCGACCTGCAGACGGCGTCGGGATTCCCTTTGTCCCCCACGTGTGGACGGAGCTGAGGAGTCGACACGAGGTAAAAGAAATTAAATTAAAACTCGTAAAGTGTAGAATTAAAGAGGCTTTTCTCGGGTTTTTCCCGACAGAAAACAGACTTGTTTGTCCCGCTTTGTTTGGCCAAGTTCAGCCCTGAACGCAGGTGTTCCCCGTCTGTCATTAGGATCCAGTTCGATTTAATTCAATCTTCGTATGAAAATCTAAAGTATTTAATCCTTTAACTAATAAAGTTAATGCTGAATGTAGCTCTACGTCAATGTCAGACATAGTTGGTTCGGTCCTGTCGTTCTGCCTCAACAAATAATTATTCAAACGATAACAAAATAAACCGTCATTTTGGTTGTAGCTTCCCCTACTATACCGTTAGAGGGTGCTAATGTACTCAGGTTAAAACTATTTTTTTTAAATTTTAAGTATTATCTTTATTATACAAATCTTAACATTTAAACATTTTACTTCAATAACAGGTCATGTGTTTAGCTTTAGAGGCTAAAATTGACTTTTGTTTTGTTCCTTTCTTAACGGTCACCACACCAATAGTTCGCAAAGTGATTTAGCATCATTTTTATTTTATTTTATTCTGGACGCCCTTTATGACCAATGGGAATCAAACACTGAACTTTCTGCATGTCAGGGGCAGAGTTAGAGACTGGGTTGTTGTATAAGTTTACTCACCCAGACTCATCCAGACTCACCCAGACTTGGTGTTAATTTTGGAGTCACTGGTGTATTGTGTAGCACCAGGTCGAGGACTGCACCTGTTTTCTACCAGGTCATTATTTACCATGGGCTGCATCAACGCCGTCCCCAGACACGTTGCTCATTTGGCCCAGAAGCAGACGCCCTGCTGGATGATGTAAGCACTGACCTGCTTTTAACGTATGTGTCTGCCCGTCCATCTTTTGCCCACAGTGTGTTCAGTTAAGACTCGGAGCGCTCCACACTGTCACCGAGCGTGGATCAAAGATGTTTCAGTTTATGGACAGAGCAGCAGTTTTCAGACTTTCTGTCACGACTCAGTGAATGTGCAACGGAGTGAACGCAGGAGTTTTCACATCCTCCGAATGAATCACAGGATAGCAGTAAATTAATGACAATTATTCGTTATCGAAATGACTCAATCGTTTTATAATTAGTGAGTCAACCTTTCTGGATTATGTAATATCTTTAAGATGGTAAGAAACGTTATCGGTTTTTCCTCTGATAATGAAAACCCAACAAGGCAATGTTCTGGGTTTCGCCATATGAGGTGTGCCCTAAAAATAGTTTTGGGGATAAACGGCTGAATATTAAAGCGAAGGTCACTAGATGGCAGTATTGCAGCTCATTTAATTAATCGCATACTTATACAGTGGTTTGTACCGAACGTATCGATATCAGTTGATATCGCAATCGGAAATTAAGTGTTTGGACATTTTCGCATATCAGATATCGACAGAAAGTTAATATCGGACATCCCTACAAATTAAGCAATTAATTATATGGAAAGATGTAGCTTCATGGATTTAGTGGAAGGTAATTACTGTGCATCTTGATGATAACTTTAGTTTTTTTTTTTTATCAATTTATTTATTTATTTATTCATTGCCTGGTAACAGCTGTGAATAATCATTTGTTCTTCATCTACATGAGAGGCACATCAGTCCTTTCTGGATATGCTGTTCATTTCTATTTATTGATTGTTATTTTAACCTGACTGGCCATTGATTTTGTCACTGACGGGGAGGGAGGAATAAGAGGTAAAACTAAAGGATTATCTCGTAGCTCTTGGATGAAAGTCACCCACCGTAGGCCGGCGTACACACACGATAAACCCAGAAGAAGATTCTGATTAGGTCTGCTTCGCTCTAATCTATTTTTTAAACCTGTCTGACCCACTTTCAACCTCATGAATCCTCTTCTCCCTTTATTTATTTTTTTTATATATAGAAATCTGTGTTACTGACAACCAAGTCAGTCTACACTTGTCATGAGGCTCCATCTCTTCCATCTCCTGGGCCTCAGTTCTTCCACATCACTGGCTTCCGTGTGTGCTGCTGTGACTCACAGCCTTCTGAACGTCCCAGCTCTTTGTGAACTATTATTACAACCTCTGTAGGTGTTGCTCCCGTGTCTCCTTGGCACGAGTGAGTGGGACGCTACAAAATACAGGAGTACAACGCCGGTTGTTATTTTACAGTCATCTGAGGAGAATGTCAGACGGTGAAGGTGACATTCCGGGGTCAGCGTTGACATTCTCTCACAGGCGAGGGCTGTCAAAGTGTGGGTTTCTCTGAGTATTTCTTCAACCGCAGACCAGCCTGTGTTTACTGCAGTACAACAGAGTACAACCAAAGTATGATGCAATATAGATTTATGTCCCTGCTAAAAGAAAAAAAAAAACGGCGTTCTTTTTGCTTTAACCACTGAGCTCTTTTGTCCCTAAAGTCCGATCCCACCATTGTCAGTCCAGTGTATGGATTATTGAAGGTGTGACTCAATATCAGGCTCAGCTCTGCTCTCAGCGGGACAGAAGTAAAAGGTCAGGCCACTCTCCTGTCCTCTGGATGACAGTGGTGTGTGTTAATTGTCCACAGGAAGTTTGGAGCTGCACAGTTATATTTGGTTGTTTATTAAACCCTGGCAGAAAATGTTCCTTCATGACAGAGCTGCTCTGCATCAAATGAAGACGTGGGAACGTGCCAACAACCAATTAACAATCTGAATGAACAAACTTCATTCATTTTTTATTTATTTTTTTTGGTAGGAAAACAAAGCGTCACGGCGTCGGTTTCTAACCAAACAGTGTGTGTCTGTTGTGTCAAAGCTGTGATGTGTCAGTTTAAACCCCAGGAGAGAGTTGTTTTTTTTTTCTTCAGTGTAAGTGTTTGCAGAATATTGTGGAAACGTCACTTCTGATATATGCACACTTTTGATGCATGTGCTGAGTAGCCTGAAGCTACGTGCAGTCTGAAGAGATGGTTTATATGTGTGGCTGTTTGTTTGGAGGAGCATGTGATTCATTGTATTCATGTGTGGCTGCACTCAGCGTTCTGTGAGACGTATACAGGGTTAAACAATATAAAACCACTGCTGTGGTGTTTACAATAGAAGCTGCCTTTAATCAGCTGAAAATACCACAGAAAATATGTAGATGTTGACATGGAAACGCTGTTTTATTAATAAAAGGTATTGGATATACAGTATGTGTTGTCACAAAAAATATTTTACTAGCAGTTGGAAGAACATGATTTGACGTCATTTTCATCTGAATGATGAGCATGAAAATAAAAAAATAATCCCGAATTTGTTTAAATTATTATTCTCTCTACTTCCTGTTCTTAGATGAAATGTTGTGATAATATTTTGTCTTTTTCTGTGAACATCTAAAATTCTCCACCGTCATGATCTCACCCAATAGTGAATCAGTGTGATTTTCTGGCTGACACAGACTTGGCAGGAAAAACGAGCGTCCTGCCGTGGCCTTAATGGATGTGACATTTGACAGTAGTTACGCTGCTGAACAGTGTGTACATACATTAGCCTGAGTCAAGATTAGAAAGGTGGAAACGGAGCAAGAGCGAGAGAGTGAGAGCTGTAATCACCGCAAGGACAGTCGGAGCACATTTGGAGATAATTTTCTTTTTTTTCCAAGCACATGGGGAACATGAGCTTTTATCTTTAAATGGTCTGCTCATCATCCCTGATTCAACTGTCTGCCGCCCGAATTCATAGAAGCAGCGGTTTCATAGTCATAATGAACACATATTAAGTAGTTATAAAACCGATGCCGGAGATGATTTCTGTGTTCATTTGTGAGGCTAAAAAGGCGCCAGGAAACCATCAACTTTTTTTTCTGTTATTTAATACCCACAGACAAACTCTTTGGTGTTAACGGGGGTTATCGCCCACAGTGCCACCTGCTGGATGGGGCACGTTATTTGCTCCTAAAATATAGTAAATTGAATTCAATTAATGATAGTGTCTTGAAAATAGAAAAAAAAAATACAAATACAAACCAACTGATACATATGATAACAGGAAACACCATGAATCAGCTGAAAAAATGTAAACGTTAAATAGAAACTCGAGTTTTGACTGACATGAGAGATAATGAAATTAAAGAGGAAATCCTTTCCTACAATCGTGTTGTCGTTCCTGGCAACAGTTCCCGGTTAATTAAAGCTGGATTTGTCCGGTTGACCTTGCAGTCGATCAATGTGCGTTTGACCTGATGTTACACTGTGGAAATCGATAGCAGGGTGAATTGACGGAGATATTGACAGACGTGATAATCCAAAACACTCAGACTGGAACAATGATGGAGCAGAAATGAACAAGGTCACACGGTGTGATTCTGTCTGTTGTCTGGTCTGTCTGTTCTCAGAATGGACCACAATCACTGCCTCGTTATGAGCAGTTTTCATAGATGGACTTATTTAAATCTATTCATTCTAGTTCTGTCGCTCTACTTTATGGTTCACTGTTTCTGATGCTTTGGTGTTGATTTTACATATTCATGTAATAATAGTGAGTGAACTGGTTCTCCAGGTCACAGATCTTCTAATCATTAACAGGAGTCAAATTTTTATTTATTTATTTTTCTTCACCTCTGTGTGCTCCGACAACAAGGCGTGACTTGTTTACTCACAGTAATACAAAGGGCTCTATGGTTCCCTCTACTGGAGTACGTGTAAACTACCTGATTTTGTACTACAGCAGCATTTTGAAACCTTAAACTTCTACCACTTTTTTCAAACTTTTGAAGTTGAGTTGAGTTTTCTGACGGATTTATTCCTACAGTTGTGTTTTGGGTTTTGATGTGAAAGTGTAGTGAGTCAAAAACTTTGGATTTAGGAACGTTTGGAACATCCGTTAGCTTGTCGTGTAGCTCCGGGATGAAAACAACGTCTGCTTGGAGTTGATTAAATAAAGAACAATATCTATATGTTGTGTTAAATGTAGCGGGCAGCTGCTACATCGACAGCTGACCGGAGCTTTTCTCCTCAAATGCCAGCGTGTCAGAGGTTTCTGAGGAGCCAACGCCTGTTTGTCTGCTATCTGTTCCAAGTCAGTTGAAGAAGTTGCGAGGGATTAGGGGGAGGGGGGCAAATGTGAAATGGAATTGGGCCAATATGTTAAATCTCCACATCAGTGTCGGCTTCTCTGAAAGCTGCTTTTAAAGATCCACGCCATCTGTTGAGACACCAGCGCAATTACCATTAAGTCTGTCCAAATACGGAGCAGTGTCCACATCATCATCATCTCCACCTCCGTTTGACTGGTTTGACTTTCACTGCGACAGGCCGTCGTGTGCTGCATGTTGTCATTCATGACTGCAGGATGTGTGTGTGTGTGTGTGTGTGTGTAAATACTACACACACATGGTGACCAGGGGGGATTAACCCATTCCTCATGACATCACTGTGGTACTGGGTCAAGGACATGTTGATTCTCACCCACATAATCCAAACACAACGACTTGTGGGGAAGTTGTATGTAGTAAAGTGTTTGGCTCAAGGGCCAAAATAAGGTTCGTGTTTGAGCCAATTCAGTGTTGGTTGGATATAGAATGTTCAGATATACATTTGATGTCTGCTGCCATCTAGTGGCACTACAATCAATTCATTACGATGCATGAATAAAAGAAGGAATTAAATCAATCTGTCCCTCGCGTTGTACCACATCTGTCCCATGAGCCATAGTTTGCCCACGTCTGGTGTAGTTTGTTAGAAGAGGATGTGTTGGGCAGCTTGCATTAATGGAGTTCAGTGATTTCAGTGAGAAACGTTCTTCCAATGTGATGACAGCTACACGTGCTACATCGGGTTTTTGTGTTTCTCGCTGCGATTATGCAGAAGAAAAAAAGTATATTTCAGTAAATCTGGACCAGAGGCGTTCAACTGAAAGATTAAATCCACTCACATCAGCCACATTTGTTTCCTCCACTTACTGCCCGTGTCAACCTGGTGTCACACCGACCTCACCGTGCTGCACTTTGCTCAGGCTTTTACCACCTCTGATAAATTCAACGGATGTCAGAGACACAACCGGACCATTTCCAGGTGGCAGCATCAAAGCAGTCTGCAGGAGAAAAATAGTTTAAAAAAAGCAGTAGAAGGACAGACGGTGAGGCGACAACCAGCTGCTCAGATTCTGTTCCTCACCTCCTGACGGCAGCTCCGCTGAGACACCGTGTCACCGGGACGGACGGGCAGAGAGCTCGTTATTTCTGCTTTATTAGGCTGATACATGTCACAGTCTGCTGAAGGCAACGCACTGATGACACAGTGTGTGTGTGTGTGTGTGTGTGTGTGTGTGTCTAATGTGACAGAATACGTTGTCACATTTTGCCTTGTCACAGACTGTGAAGTTGAAAACCCAGGTCAGATTATTTGTGACAAGAATGATTTTAAAACGATGTCTACATCAGTCCTGCAAAACTGAAGAAAAATTTTTTACTACATCAGTCCTGCAAAACTGAAGAAACATTTTTTTTATTTTTTTTTAAACTGTATTCCACAAGACAAATATTAGTGTCATATTGAAACACAGTTTAGCATCGAAGCTACAACAGGAGTTTTAACAGCCGAACTCCACATACACTCTCCCATCAAACCAACTGTGTTGACAGGAGTAGCATCAGCATCAGATGTGAAAAAAAAACAACTTCATATCAGGTATTAGATCTGACATTCTTATATATAGTCTTCAACATCATTTATGTGGATCCATTTATCTATTGATCTAAAATAAGTCTCAAACTAACAAAAACATTTCTCCTAAGAATCTTTATTTGACTCCAAAAACTTTTGAAGTTGTCTCTCCTCTTTTTTCCACTTCATCTTCTTGGTAGATCATATAGCAGAGTCTGGATGTTAATATAAGACGTACAGGTGTAGAATTGACTCTGATTAGCAGCGATCTCGTCTCCATCGTCCTCTGTTTCCCAGCTTCATTATGACATCACTGAAACAGTCCAGCCCACGTTTCTGCCCTGATGATTTTCCTTCCCACTAAAACCCTCTATTACTCTCTGCCCGTCCTGATGCCCCCCCCCCCCCCCCCCCCCCCCCCGCATGTTCGGCCGTCGACACAGTCCATCCAGGGTCACAGTGGGGGAACATAATGACTGTGGAATTGACTCATTACAGCCGGCCCTGGTGTCTGTTCAATTCATCTCGTCTCCTGCTTTTGAGTGATTAGCACGGGGAGAATGAAAGTGCGTTGAGCCATTAACGCAGCTTCAGCTCTGAGTTGATCACGGAGCCATTAGAGTTCGTGCTGTTCAGAACAGAAGTTACCACAAAAAAAAAAGAACGTAATTCTGCCAAAAGAGAGAGGCAGACGTCTGAAAAACTCATGGAAATAGAGACGAGTGATGATCAAAAAGAATGTTTTTTCTATAACATGTTTCCTGGTTAAATGTGACTTTTTTCCCCTATGTCTTTCCCAGGTTTGTACATGTGAAGCTGTTGGACCTAAAGCAGCACAAGGACACTTGAAGGAAGATGAGGAAGAGCAGGAGCGTCCTCACCGTGTCTCCTAACAATGTAAGGACCCAAAAATATCTCTGCGGTTACATAAGCAGCTGCACACGGCAGCCATTTGTCACAACACGCGTCAACGGTGCAGATGACTTTGTTTGCAGCTGGTTAGTGATCGATTAACAACAGATACTGACAGACACCCACAGACACCAACAGACACCCACAGACACCCACAGACACCAACACTGATGACTGACCACAGGAACTGCGGTGGTTATCATGGACAGAGTGTCAGGCTGTTGGTGTAGTGTCCCGACTGTGAGCCTACAGCTGGACAAAGTATAAAGAGGGAATTCACTTGATGACTTTGTTTGCAGCTGGTTAGTGATCGATTAACAACAGATACTGACAGACACCCACAGACACCCACAGACACCCACAGACACCAACACTGAGGATTTACACAGGCATTTACCTCAATGTTTGTTGGTTTAACTTCACTCAAAACTGAATTTTGTTCAGACGATTTCTAGACAAAACACCTCGGGGGACGGACACTCGAATAAAATGAACTAAAAATCACATTTTTGTCAAACATTAATATTTGATGCCTATTTTGGACTCTGGACTTGGGCCGGATTGGACGGCTTGGTTGGCCAGATTCGGGCCACGGGCCGCAGGTTGATAATCACTGCTGTAAACCTTGACTGTACTGTTCATTTAGGAGGTGAGTAATTTTTTTATGCTGCAGGAGTTACTCAAATGCAAGTCCCAAATTCTGGGGCGGGGGTTTGACGTGGTGACTCAACATGGTCACATGTACAGTATGTCCCCTGAAATTTTTAAATGAGTCAAAGATTCATTTGTTATAGGCAATAGACGAGCACCAGACATTTACTATCTGTCGTATGTTTTACTTCCTACTAAACCAAGGTCTTTATTTGTATATATTTCATTTATTTGGTTCAGATCCTCATCATTCTGGGAATAACCTTTTGGGATTGAACACATATGTTCTTTTTAACCCGACTTTGGTCTGTCCGTGTCCACGGCTCTTTGACTTTGTCTTTCCACTTGTTCGTGCCTGGCTGAGTCAACGCACACGACCTGCTCAGAACAAACAGCAGACAGCAGCAGTGGAAAATATCTGGCCATCGCTAATGAGTGCTTGGCAACTAATGATATTAACCTGTAACCCAGCTCCAAA
>NC_024308.1:5706874-5712401 GCF_000523025.1 Cynoglossus semilaevis
CAGCGGCGAAACGATCAGCTGTTTGTCATATAACAATGACACACATCGAAGAGACTAACACGCATGAAACTAATGGTAAATACAAAGTAAAGTAAAGTCACTACTGTGATGTCGTCGTCTCATACGTCAACAGTGACTGTTCTTCCAAATTAGTCGAACTTATCTCTGTAAGGAGTGTGATTTTATTTTTTTTCTTTCTCGTACAGATGAGTCATAGGTTCGTTTCCACGACCGCCCGTTATACAGAGGCTAACATGTCGGTTTAACAGTGGGTGATGTTGCTACGGTGGTACGTAGGTGTGCATTAGTCAGTCCGTGTCCAACGTCTTTGTTTCCTCAGGTTAATTCAAACTCCTCATCAACACTTCTTCATCTGACTGTCTTCCTGTACGGAGAGTTACCTCTGTTGTGGTTGAAGAAGTATTCCTTTGACCTTCTGCGCGTTGTGTGTATATACATGTATATATATATATTTTTTCCCTTCCAGCGTGTAGCAGCACATACAGCCTGTGTACAGATTACTGTAAGTGTTTCGGTGAAATCCATTAGGTGTTCCCTGAATTAATGAGGTTAAGTGTGCTGAGGGAGAACTTTTCTATTGGATTTCTCTTCTAACAGACAGGATTTTGTCAAGCGGGTGATGTTGAGCCGGGATTAGATTTGAGTGGTGTGAAGGCGCAGAGTGTTTGTGTTCATGATTGGCCCATGACACTGGATTGGATTACCTTGGTGTGTGGAGTGTTTGTGTGCAGTAAGGATGTTTGTGTGTGTGTGAAAGGAGAAGTGGATTTACTGAAGAGATTGTGTGTGACCGCCGGCCCTCCTGGTTCATCTGTGTAAGTGTGTTATTGGACTGTGTTGTGTGCAGACTGGTAGATAGATTAAATAATGTCTCTGTACTTTCTGGACCTAATGACCCCATTCCCATTCTGACCAGTGTGACCCTGTCCTCAGCTCATTATCTTTGACTCTTTATGCCTGTGTGTGTGTGTGCGTGTGTGGAAGCGTTCCAAGGCCTCAAAGTGTTCGAGTGCTGGACCACCGTCTGCATGTGACTCCGCATATTTATGGGACTGTCAGCCAGTGTTTTATTATGCATAAGCACATACACAATTTGGAGCTCGGAACATTGTTCAACCTGGCAGCAAATTAAAATGAGTCGCTCCCAGAGTTGCAGTGGAATGTGTGTGTTTGCATGTGTTATTCTGATCAACTTCACCACTTAAATGTCCGTCAGCCTTATTGTCTCCTCTGATCGCTGCCGGCAGTTCAGTTCAGTGAAGGTTTTGATTTTTAACAAGTTCTCTGCAGTTAGTTAAGATAAACTGCAGCAGAAACACGTTCATGTGAAACCACCGTGATTCTAATTTAGTCAAAGTAAAAAACTGATGTCATTTTGCACCTACGTAGGTTTGCTTTGCAACAGCTGGCTTTGTTTTTTCTTCTCCTTCTGCTGCCTTCAGGGGGCGCCACAGAGGATTATCTGCCTTCATCTCAGCCTATCTCAGGCCTCCTCCACTTTTACACCATGGATCTTCATGTCCTCTTTCACAACATCCATGAATCTTCTCTGATGTTCTGCCTGGCTGCTCCGTCTGTGACATCATCGGTCCGATCTTTTCACTCTCTCTGTTCAACACACGTCCAACCATCTCACCCTCACCTCTCTAACTTCAAACTGCTCCATCCTGACTCTCCATCTGACCTGTGAAAATCTCAAAGTCTCCATCTCTGCACCTCAGACCCACCGTCTTCAAACCACCCATCATAGCAGCTCTCACTATCGTCTTCCTTTGCTTCTGTTCTTATTGCAACAGTAGGAATAACATTTGGTCTTTTTCAGTCCAATAATAACAACTATGTAACATGTGAGGTGCTGAGAAACGACTGTGTCCGACTGTCTTGTCGTGGTAGACTGATCTGCAGTTCCTGCTCTGATGTTTATCAGTTCATTCTGATGTTTTCACTCTGCCTTAACTCAGTTTCTGTCGGTTCCTCCTCCTCCGTCTTCCAGCCTCCCACTCTACATTCTTGCTCTCACTCTGTTTTCCACTGTGAGAGCGTATTCACTGAGTGCACGGGTCAAACTCAACAGCTGTTCCCTCTACGGTTGGAAATGCTGGGAAGCCGAAGGTTCAGTCTCAGCCAGTGAAAAGCAGAAGCTTCACACTTTTTTTTTTCCTGCCGCTACCGTCGTCCTTGTGTCGGATTTTCTTTTTTAATTCAATGTTCTTTCTCATAAAAGCAATCTGCCGTATATCACGTCTGTGCGACATATCTATATTGGTGTCAAAAGAAAAGCTGTTATCTTCCTCCGCCTTGTCTCTCTTTGTCTTCTGTGGCTGGTCAGGGATGAGGCCGGTTACCACAGCAACAGTGTCTCTCCTGTCACCTCTTGCACTTCATCTGCCAGTCTACATCCTGACATTGTTTTGGACTCATGCATTATTATTCCCTTAGTGTCCTGCTGCTGCTGCTGCTGCTGTTGTTGTTGTTGTTGTTGTTGACACTGTACTGGCCTCTGGGGAAAACAAAAATCAATAATCCCAGATATTTTTATTCAAAATTCCAAGACAAAATGAAATGAAATGCCGATGAGTTTTTTTGCCCTCAGTTTCCTCTAAAACTTTTATCCAAGCAGAGTTGAAACTCTATGGGTGTTTTTTTTTTTTTTTTTGTTTTTTTTTGTTCACACTACACTAGACATGTAGAATTCAAAAACACACAGTTTTTTTTTTTTTTAATTTTGTTTTTTGTTCACACGCTACACTTTTAAAGACATGTAGAATTCAAAAACACACCAAGTTCTTCTGGTATTTGAAAAAAACAAACACATTTGGACATTAAAAGGCAAACTTTCTCTGTATAATAAAGTGCATGTAACATTTGAACATGAAAAATCGGCTTTTTGGCCTTTTTTTATCTTACTTTTTTAGCATCAGAGTTCACAATAGAAGTGTGTAAATGTGTTGGTAACTGTCTGCGTCTGGTACAGCTCTGTGGTTTATAATTAACACAGACTTTTTCCAAACATTTACAGTTAAAACACACAGTTATTAGGTTTTTTTTACTATGTAAATAATTGTACAGGACTGTTTGTAGTTTTTTCAAATATTGACAAAGGTTTTTGTCAATTTCTTTTATTTTGAAATTATTCATTTAATCATTAAAAAAGATTCAAATAATTCAATACTTTTTTTTATTTTATTTTTTAAAAAACTGCGTTTGAGATACAAAGAAGGAGGAGCTGCACAAATCTCTTTAGGGACGGTCCAAAATGAACTCCCAATTGTGAGCAGTGAGTGAGTCAACAGCACAGACTGGTTTCTTCAGTCCAGCCAAAGTGTCAGGCTGCTCCTCAGTCTGTTCCTCATCCTGTCCTCCTCTCCTGCCCAGTAAACTATAAATACACTCCTGCGGTCCTAATCATGGCAGCCTGCTGATATCACTTTAATCTGATTAATCTGAGCTGATTTCAGCTAATAGGTTTATCGGCCTCAGTCCTGTGACATTTACATGTTAAAGATTTTTCAATTGTGAGGAAATGACTTCATCTCATGTGAGACTCGGGCGTCAGGCTCTGAACACGGTGATGAAAAGAATTCATCAAACAGTTTGATTCCAACCCAGTGGACTCACAAAGACACTGTTCTGTCCTCACGACACTAGTTTTTACCACCGTGACTCGTCATACTAGTGGTAGTTCAGAGGACTGCAGGCGGACTGCAATCATCATTATATACACAAGAAGTCAACAAAAGAAAAAACAAACAGCCAGTGGTCAAAGAGTTAAATCAAAGGCTCGAGTTTTTCACGTTTTGATTTAAAGCATGAGCTCAAACCTCTGAAAAAAACAATTCACTCTTTTATTACGGGTTATTGGCTGCTGATTGATGGGCAAATGGGGCAAATTGGACCAATTTAAAATTCAATCTGCAGCGTGGTGTGCAGTGAAGTGAAGGGATGTGAAATTGACATGCTTACACACAAACATGCACACACACACATGCACACAACACACAGCTATTTTTTAATTAAATCAATGCTCCCAGGAATGTGGAGCACACGTGAATCCTGCACATTTATGAATGTTTTTTCCTCTTTTCTTCGTGTGCAGGTGGGCGTTTCCATCAGCCACATGGAGAAAACTCGTAGTTTTTAATAAACGGCGTGCTACCTTAGCCTCGTACATCATATTTGATTTTTGTGGCTGGCGGCTGTAGTCAAGCACGGATGAGTATGTCTTATTTCATACAATACTAATCAGTCTCTTTCAGGCGATCCCCTCCCTCCAGCTACTCCCCACTCCTCTCACGTTCTTCCTACGCGACTCAGCTCCAGATGTTCCCTTCTTTCCTTCTCAGCCTACTCACTGGAGCTCACTTTTCAATCCTGGTTTCCTTACCAACATCTCTCTTGAGCTCCCCTTCCTCCCCCTCTGCCTCTCTCTAACTGATGACAGGTGCTTTGGTTTTTTTTGTTTTTTTTTTTCTTCTCTTCATTTCCTCCTTTTTGTTTTGATGCCTCTGTGTCAAAATGTCAACAGTTCATTGGGATTGTGGGTAGTGAGGCGGGGGCTCTGAGACGTCTCTGTGTTTGTTGACGTGCCTGATGCAGCAGGTAATACCCAGGTTAATATGATAAACAGTACATTTGAGTACTTGGAAAAAAACAATGTGATCAAGCTTCTGCTGCTGGGTGTGAAGGTACGAAGTTTTTTCCACCACCCAGACGGCCTGGATTATGTGTCAGTGCAGCCACAAGCCTGGATCAATAGGGATTGTTGCATCAGTGAAGGCATCTGCTGTGGAAACTAATATTAGCCAAACGTACTGTGTACCAAGCAAGTACTGTATGAATGAACGTTTTAGCTGTGGTGCAGTAGATGATAGTAATATTAACCCTGTTCTACACTGGACATGATCAAGAGTTGTTGGAGCAGTAAAACATATAACCCAGAGACCTTAGACTGACGCTGGGTTCATGGACCACTGGGATGGAGCAGTTCCACCTCCAACCTGTAGGTGGCTGCTCTAGAAACTCCAACATTAAAGCTCTGTCCTGCTCTGTCACAGAGCCGTGTTGTTGACCTGTTCCTGCCGGGGACGTTCATCAATCACCGGGTAGAGAATTGTCACTGCAGGCTGGTTCTCTGGACAAATGACCAACGTCAACATTATCTCTGAAGTGGACGGTCTCACCGGGCAGTGACAGGTGGATGTTTTATGATGTGGTGTAAATTTGGATCTGACAAAGGTGTAGAGATAAAATACAGTCTCTGTTTTAATCTCCCTGCTCTGGCCTTGTGACCAGGATCCTAGGGTTCATGGATGGATGGATGGATGGATGGATGGATGGATGGATGGATAGTTTTATCAAAACAGACTAAAACCTTACCTGAAGGTGATAATAATCACTACCACATTAATATAAACCGGTGAATTTCAGCAGCTTTTCTGTTTCCTGTCACTGTACCATCTGACTACTATCACATTATTATGTTCCTCTGTGTGTGTGTGTTTGGTGA
>NC_024308.1:5712431-5716978 GCF_000523025.1 Cynoglossus semilaevis
CTTTCCCACTTCCATTCATCCTCTCTCCTCTGCAGTGTTTTTTTTTTAATTAACTCAAGAGCTGCAGAGAAGCTATTTTTTTTCTTTCTTATAATTATACAACTCTCTGGGTATGTTTTTTCTAAATAAAGGAAAATAATCTTTACTCCAAAGTAAAAAGCAGATTAAAACCGTGTAGAGATTTTAGCCATAGCCGGATAAATGAATGGATCGTGGAAAAACCTCTGAGATGCTTGACAAATGGAGTGATTAGTCTGTGGAGACAGAGAAGAGCGGCAGAGCTGGATTAATGTTCCCAGATTAAATTTGCTCCTGCCAGTTGTGGGAGGTTCAGGTTTAGTTTTCATTTCTCTCATGCAGATTCGTGTAGTTTTCATTTCTAAAAGCACACGCTGCCAAATGTCAACAAGTCCTGTTTCTGTTTCTCTCCGTCAATTGTTGTGAAGATGCTTTTAAATTTAGCAGCAGCCGAGGAGTGAACGGGGATTTATGACGTGAAAGGCATGTTGTGACAAATGAAGCCAGAGAACAAACGACGAAAAAACGGAAAATGGAATATGGAAATATACGGAAATGGAATAACTGATAATTAACTTGTTTAGTGACATTTACATTTTTTTTAAATAACTGAAATTGGTTTGAAATGTGGTTCACTGCCATAAACTGTTGATGATACATTTGTTAAGATTTTGTTGACTGAAGAGTTAAACGATAAACGTTCGACCCCGCTATGCTTAGTGTATGTGGCGACATCTAGTGGCCAGTCGCTGTATCTTTACTAACAGTAATTTACATGGATTATTTGAATGAATGTTGTTTTATTTCAATGCTCTTCCTCGTCGTTTTATTATTATTCTTTTTAAATCTAATTTATTTATTTTATCCTAAAACTGATTTTATTTGTGTCCAAGTATAGACATCTAATCCTAAAACAAATGCAACATTCATTTTTCTTCCCTTTTTTTTTTTACTTCTAGAGAAAACTTTTAAACATTTTTTTTATTACATGAACTTGGCTGACGTCCAGGTGATGACCACAGTGGTGTAACGTCATCTTTCTCTCCTCACTCTCAGGACAGTAAAGAATATCTCGACTGCTGCCTCAGTGAGTCCTTCAACTCCTCCAACTGCACGCTGGGGGTCGACTTGCGTCGGGGCCGCCGTCGCTTTTCGGGCAACCTGCAGCTACCCCCGCTGTCATGGCGTCAGAGTGAAAGGTCACGTTCGCCCAACGAGGAAATCATGACCCGGCCGACGTCACTGCCGTTTGGAGCTCCTCCCAGGATAGACATCACTCCAGTGGATCCTGAATGGTGAGTGAAGTGTCGAGTATTCGTACCAGAAGTATGACCAACATTATACTATAGGTCAACCTCCGTCAGCTGGGCACAGTATGAAAAGGTATACAGTATGATTATTGCTCTATTATTGTTGTTTTTCAACCCTTAATTTTGGGTTATTTACACTATTTAGTTATTATTTACCTATATACAAATTATATATGTACAGTATATATATACATTAAAACGAAAAAATAAAATATTTTTTATCAATTATATATGTATATATATATATGTACAAAATTAAAACGAAAAAATAAAATAATAATTTTCCCTTTTTATCAATAGAGGGAGTGAGAGTACCACCATTTGTGTATAGACCATAGTTTGATTCACACTCAAATGCTCTGTGTGACATTGTTACAAGGTGATAGGTTCAGGGAAACTCCGTTCCTCTGGTTCCAAAAGTCTCAGGAGGCGTGACGTATAAATGATCTTAGTTTTTAATGATTTCTCGGTGTGAAGGTCCCGTTTCTGTCCTGTCTGTTATTTACAGTTTGGTTTGGTTTTATTTATTTAAGTTACTATACACATACAAGGGTTTCATTTGTTAGACCCATGGTCTAACACAGCATGGAATTTTTTTTTATTTTAATTTTTTCCCAGTTTTTACGTTGTTGTAAATCTCGTGTTCAAAGGTCAAAGTACAACGAGTGTCTGTAGGGTCAAAGGTCGAAGCTGCCGTAGTTCCAGTGAGCGTTCGTTGAGCTCTGTGAGAGTGACTGATCAGTCCAGTCTGTGAACACACTGCCTGCCTTTATTGTGTATGTCTGATGTGTAGATACATGTACCACACTCCCAACCACAGCCAACAGGTGCAATTAATCCACAAACAAGAAAAGGCCAAAGGCAGAGCAGATAAACTTTATCTTTTTTTTCCCCCTGAACTGAAAACAACCCTCGTCTCCTGCCACGGTGCATGTGATGAATAAAAACGAATTCAATTCTCTGGAAACATCAGCTAATTGTTTTTTTTTTTGTGTGTTTAGTCGCACGGCTAATTTCAGGTGTTTGTGTCCTACACAATAGATGGTGCTTTTGCAGTGGCTGTTGTTCAGTGTGTTCTGGCCGGGGCTGTCATCTGTGATGCTGGCTGACATTAAATGTCAGATTAGTTCCAGGTCACTGGTTTTCAGATCATCAGTGAGCTGCTGTGATGGGATAACGACGCCACCAGTGATTTTTTTTTCTCACCACTCGCTTCTGTTGTTGTTTCCAGTCAATCGCCCGTTTATGTCCAGCTGTTATAGAGTCATAATAATCACATTCAAATGCAATTAACTGCAAGTGAACAAGTGTCATTGAGGATAAAATAGACCATGATGACAGCAGACTAAACACCACACAGTTCCACTATAAAAAAAGGAAAAAAACACAAGTTATCATTGGAAAAATATAGAAAATACACCTGAGTAAAATCTGAATTGTATGTAGTTTTATCTTTCAATTAATCTAAGTTTATTTGGCTCCATAGGAAAATCGGCAACAGTTTTAATATCGTTCATATCATTTCCTTCCAGCAGAGGGCAGTGTCGTGATAGTTAACTGTGTGGAGGTGTATTCAGAGATATATTTACTCCACTAAAAGGGGAACATTTAATTATTAGTTGCTTTGTACTAGTTATTGATTAATCGTCTTCTAGGAACCGTCGAACACACACATCTGTGTCACAGGTTTCACCTTCAACCAATCACATCTGTTGGTTTTTTTTAAATATATTTTTTAATAATATCAACTGTTTCTGAGTGCATCATAATATAATTCTACATTTGTTGCATTTCTTTTTTTTTGTGTAAACATCCATCCATCCATCCATTCATCCATCCATCCATCCATCCATCCATCCATCCATCCATCCATCCATCCAATCTGTATTTTCAGATGACCTAAATACGACTTGCATTTCTCTGTGTTGTCAGTGAATTTATTGGTGGCCTCCTGGTCCCCTCAGACAGCAGCAGACTTTACAGCAGGTAAAGACTGTGCGCGCGCGCGTATGTGTGTGTGCGCGTGTGTGTGTGTGTGTTTCTCCCTCCAGCCATCTTCTCACTTCATACTCTCTGCCTTTTAGGCATCACAGCTGCTGAACATCAGGGTCAGCAGAACTGACCTAAATAACCTCAGGTCTGATTTCTGTCTCCTCCACTGAAGTGACCGTGTAGCCGTGATAGTGTGTGATGGTACATTTTTTTAAAATTAAAACTTAAGATTAAGACATTAAGACCGTTATAAAACCAACAGCGAAGCTGTTGATCTCTGAGTACTAGATGCTGAAATTGAATCCTGGCAGAAAGAACTGATGGTTAATAAATAAATAAATATACTTGTTATTATTATTTTTTTTAAAAACGGTATTCACTTCTAAATGTCAGAGTACACGCAGCACTCAAGTGTTTGAATCCTGGTTTCATCCATTTAAAGGTCACATCTTTGCTCTCACTCTGCGTCACTTATAATTTCCCCCTCTCTTCATACTCTCTGCCTTTTAGGCATCACAGCTGCTGAACATCAGGGTCAGCAGAACTGACCTAAATAACCTCAGGTCTGATTTCTGTCTCCTCCCCTGAAGTGACCGTGTAGCCGCGATAGTGTGTGATGGTACTTTTTTTTTTTTTTTAAATTAAGATTAAGAAATTAAGACTAACCGTTATAAAGAGCCCCGCCCTGTCTCTGGGTGCCATTGGTCACCTTGGATCCAGAGGTGAAAACAGCTGAAGAGGAAAGGCCGAACCACCGGGACGGTGGTTCGGCCTTTCCTCTTCAGCTGTTTTCACCTTTAATATAATCGTTGTAAATGTGTTTGTTTCTGTTGCTTTTGTAGAGACGAACGTTGAGGGTTTTTTTTTTTTTCGAGCTCGGCTGTCGCTGTGAGTCAAACGCCCGACTCTTCACTGCTGACAGGAAGAAGAAGAAGAAGCCTAATGGTTTCTTTTCTCCTCTAAAGTGTTTTCGGACATTTTGATTGATTTTAATTTAAGCATTTAGTTTTAGTTTAGGAGGAGGTGCTTTCATATTTTATATCCTTACTATAATGTAAGAGCCAGTGAGACGAGAAAGGAAAGAAAAGAAAATCCCGCCGGTTATTTTTAGCCCCCGTGTCCAGCGTCTGCTTTAATTGATCCTTTCTGCCAGTGAAATTTGTATTATTTGCATAAAGACAGATCAACCGGGGGGGAAGGCGGGGGGAGGGGGGGAAGTGGGAATCG
>NC_024308.1:5717108-5733468 GCF_000523025.1 Cynoglossus semilaevis
CAAGAAATGCTGGCTGCTTCCAAATCCGCCATCACCGTCCTCTGGTCTGTTGATTCCTCGTGTTCTTTCCAGCGTTTCCTCCGTTTGAAGCCCATTTTGCTCTGATTTATTGGCACTCAGTTTGTGGCAGGGGGCGCCGTTTGCTTCATAGATCACAATCATCAATGACTCACCGCCAGAGCAAATCAGTTTATGGAGCAGAGCAGCACGGGTTCACTTCTCCGATATTTGTCAGGCTGATGTTTCACCTTTCCCGGAGTCTTAATAGCAGTATTATCTAACGTCCAATCGTATGTTAGCGTTCACCAAAATGTTTTTATAAACATTTTTTCAAAATAAAGTTTTTTTTTTTAAATAATAACTTCAGTAAATGTGAGGTTTATATACTTTAGTACTTCAGTATAATCTGCAGATAAATGTACAATAAGGTCAGACAGACCAACAGAAGGATGAAGATGATGATGATGATGATGATGATGTGCACAGGAAGGATAGGATAGATGATTTGGTCAAATGAGAACATTGGGAGAGGAACACAACCTAAAGAACAACATCCTCATGGGGTGGGACATTTTGTATTTGCCAAAAAATAGGATTCTACGAAAAACAGGTCCAGACCACGTTTACTCTATTAATGTGAAAAAGAATGAACATGTTATAGAATAAAATTCTAAATATGATAATCGTTTTAAATCCAGGTCAAATGACCATTAAATGTATCATTAAATTGATATGAAAAAGGTCTGGAGAAATGCTTGAAAACTACTGACTATCTTCACAAACAGCTGTGCTTTTATATCAATATGTCTTTATATATCAAAAAATAAACAACTGACTCTTTGGATTAGAGGGAGTTAGAAATTTGACCTTAACAAACCTTTAATGTTAAAAGGAAAACGGTTAGAAATGGCCTTGATTTTTAGAATCAAAAGAAAAAAAACCATAGATACAGAAATAGAATTTTTTAATCAAACTTTTATTACGTGGCATAAATTCATATTCACGCCTGATTCTGAATGCGTTGACCTTTGTGACCCTTGTGACCTCTCCTCTCACTCATACTGATGGTGTCGCCTCGTTCTTCTTCTTGGCCCAGTTTCACATGTTTCCTGTCATATTAAAGGTCACAACATCATCAGCAACATCACTACAGATCCTGGCCAAACCAAAAATAAATAATACATCTGGCAACCTGTTACTGGGCCTGCCTGCCTGTCGTCACCACAGCCCTCAGCCAATCCTTTAGAGGGGGGGCGTGGCCTGTGCTCGGTGCGTGCCTGCTCCCTGCTCCTTGTGTATATTCTGAATGAAACAGCATTTGCCTGCATGCCTTGCTGCACTATGCTGCGCTCTGTGCTCTGACTGTGGAGAGTGAGGGGAATTCTGACCTGACAGCAGTTGGGAGTCCCTCTCTGCAGTACTGGGGACACCTATGGGAGAAGGTGGCAGTTTGCTTTGCATCGAGACAAGGTCGGTCAAGCAAGTGATGGCTGGAGCAGGAGAAGGAGCCCAAGACCAGCAGTCGGAGCTGCACTTTTCAGTCCATCTGAATCTTTCATGAGAGAGATCCTCCAACATCACGCCGCCTTAATGGACTGAGTACAAAAGCAGGTACTGAGTTGTGCATTAAGAAGGCAGGAGTGTGTCTCACAGCCTGAGGAACACAGGAGCGAGGAGCGAGAGAGAGAGAGAGAGAGAGAGAGAGAGAGGCACCAGTGTTTGTACTCCTCAAAGACACCAGGAACCAGGAGGCAGATGGAGAAGGAGCCGCAGTGAGGAGGAGGAATTCAGCCTTGTGAGTAGCTCCGGTCACAGAACTATCAGGAGATTATGGTGTGGAGCTGAAGAAGGGGGCATGACTGCCGGCTGGAGAATTCCTAAAGCTCTAAAGAAGGAGAGAAACTCGACACGTGTTCATTTATGTTTGTAAGGCGGCCGTAAACAAGAACTTCTTTGTTTTGGGATCAAGCAAAGGAAGGTCATAAATTGTCCGTCTGCGGTGGCACCACAGAGAAACAGAGTCTGTCCCTCGGACCTGAAGCCGACCTGCAGGCATGTCCTCCAACGAGCTGAGCGTGGACATGGACTCCTGCATACGGACGTTCAAGGAGCACATGCACCTGGAGCTGGAGCCTCCCAAGGTACCAGGGGTGATGGGAGGAAAGAGAGGAGCCACCTCGCCCAAACTCTCCCCCAGGAGCTCCCCTCGACTCTTCCGCCGACTGATGGTAAACAAGAACATCAGACAGAGGCGGCGCTTCACCGTGGCTCATACCTGGTAAGACCTGGGTCTGAGGACAAGGTTGAGGGTGAGAAAACCAGTGACGCAAAAAAAACAAAACAAAACAAAAGGCTGTGACCAACGACATCTTTGAGGGTGAGAATTGGAGGTGATGTTAGAGACCAATAATGGAAGTCAAATTGAATGTGAGTCATACAGATGGATGATGGGAAAAAACAGAGATTAATTGTAGGTAAAAACATCAAGGAAGGAAAGATGAGAAAATACAGGCAGGAAACACAGACGGTCAAAGATGAAGTAACTGTTCAAATGTAGGAACGCTGTCTTTTGTCTCGTCCACTGGGGTCAGTAATGAGGTGTGACAGGGATAATTTGTCTCTGGGTCGGAGGATGTGTCAGAAGAGAAACCCATCAGCAGCTGCAGACTAGAGAGAGAGCCATTTTGATGTTGTGTGTGTGTCTGTGTGTGTGTCTGTGTGTGTGTGCGCTCTGTACCTGTGTGAAGTGATGTGTCAGTGATTCTTAACTCTGGCTGCAGAGTTGTGAAGGTTGGTGTATTTTATTTATTTTTTTCTTGTTGGTCCAAACGATCCAGAAATAAATTGGTTTCTTTTCTGCCAAAAAAAAAAAGACCTCAGGATGCAGTTCCTGTCGTGTCCAGCGCACTGACACCGTGGGGTCCAGTTGAATGTTCTATTCTGACAGCCCTGGGTTCTGTTCTGTGATAATAACTGTGCACCTTTGTCCCCCCCCCCCCCCCCCCCCGCCCTGCAGTAAGACTCTGTTCAGTGATGTGCTCTGGGTTATGCAATGTATGGATTAGAGGGAAACAAAAGAGCAGCTGTGATTGGACAACAATAGGTGTGTGTGTGTGTGTGTGTGTGTGTGGTCTTTACCTTAGCAGGAGCAGAGCACACCACACCACACCACACCACATCAGCAGGGTTGGTGCAGATCTGGTGCCGTGACCTTTGAGAGTGTAAATGAGATCATCTTATAAAAGAGGGAACGGTCACATGACCCACAGATATATAGAACACATCACGCCTCTGTGGAGTCGTGGTAATGTGGGGAAACAGGCTGACCCCTGTTCATATGGGGGGGGGGGGGGGGGTCCAAAAGATTAAGGATGGACGAGTGAATGAAAACAGGAAATGACTCCATGTATAAATCCACTCTGTACCGTCAGTTATAGAGAATGTCTGTTTATGACGGACACGGATGAAAACTGCTCCTGTCATTACGTCCAAATACCACGGCTGTGTATTATCTGGTTTGTCTCTCTCTCCCTCCCTCCCCTCGATGGGGGGAGACTGACGACTGCTATTACAGCAATTAACTGTCACTTCAGCCCATTAACAGTCACAGTGAGGAGAGCGTGTCCTTGAGTCAAGTGTTGAGGTCCAACCAGAGTGGACGCAGAGTCGACTGTAGAAAGATGATTCACAAATGAAGTTAAAAAAAAAAGAAAAGGAGAAACAGAGCTTTCATAGTTTAGTGGCAGAGAGTAATGAAGACAAACAAAAATGTACACAAAGATAAGATACGGTCTTTGGATATATTAGCAGTTTCCTGTGTTTCTAGATCGGAATAAACACTGATCATGACGCAGAGAAGAAAAAAAAAAAACCCATCGAAAAAAATCACAGTTTTGATTTTTACTTTTACAGGAATGTCTTGTCTGTCCTGTCCTCTCTGCTGAGACTCAATTCATTTTTTACAAATTTTACAAATATGAAGTAATAAAATATTCAATTTACAATCAAATCCAATATTGTTAAACAACTTCAATGTTAATGTTAGGAAAAGAAAAAAAAACATTCCTTACAATTTAATCCTCATTTTCAGTTTGTTTTTATTTCTTCAAAATTTTGTAAAATCTCTTAATTCTGGTTACCATTCTGAGATTAGTCCCATTTCTTTCATTTTTTCCCCTTTATTCGTTAATGTTTTCTCTTATGATGTTAACGCCGGAGTTGAGACTTTCTTTTTTCTTTTAGTTACTTATGCAGGAAAAACATTGTAATTTTCCCACAAAAAGTCTCTTGTCTCCGGTGACTAATGTCAATGATTTGACAACCAGCTGATGTTTTTATTCCAAGGCGTTCCCTGAAAATGAAGTTACTGAAAAATGCAACAATCAACAGGGATTGTTTTTTGTTCGATCCAAACTGAATTCAGGACAAACTGGTTGTGTTAGCGGTCGTTTCCTGACTCTGTGCTGGCTCTGCTGTGGCCCAGTGGTTGAACTCCTGACCTGCTCTGAGACAATGTCTGTACTGTTCACGTCTCCTCCTCTGTCTGCTCCTGTTTTTATTTTACTCTCCCTCTCTCCGTTGGTCTGTGTTCTCCCCCCAAGTTCCTCTCTGGCTGCTGTAGACATCGCTCTCTCCCTCTCTCTCTCTCCCTCTCTCTCTCCCCCCCCCCCCCCCCCTCCCACCTCTCCTGCCACTCTCTACATCGCCTTTCTGTTCTTGTTTGTTCCAAAGAACCACATGATTTAAATTTTTGATGGCGACATGTGCTCTGTGATTCTCTCACAACAAACGCGCACCAGGAGATGGAGCGAGGTTTAATGGAAGTGAGGATGAAAGAGAGGGAGGATGAAAAAAAAAAAAAGTTCTTTCATACTTTTAAAAACTGATTTTATGTCTATTTTATGGTAAAAAAAATTCAGAGAAATATTTGATCATCTGTAAAACCAACTGAGACTTTTTTTTGCAGCTAGACAAAAAAGGTTAGGGTTTTTTTTTCTTCTTCTAGGGCTTTACACAAGTAAATGAATAAATAAAGGAATCAATTCTAATAATTTTGAATACATTTGTATATAATGCATTTTCCGTCATACCTGGTTCCTAACTCCATTGAAACAGGCCAAATTACCTGTAGTACCAATGTTATAATGTTATGTTATCTTTAAATTCTCCATCTGTAACTGTTTGAATAACGTTAATATTTATGTTGAAAAATGTGCACATCAATGACAGTTATGTAATGAATCATTAATATAGTGATAAAAGGCACAAAGTCAAACACAGTTCGTTCTCATTTAACAGTGGAACTTCACTGATGTGTTATTGCTGTAATGGATAAAAATAGACATGAAGACAACCTCTAATCTTTTTGAGTTATGGAATTCAGTTATGTCGGCCGCGATTTAGAAATTGGAATTATGTTTTGTCCACCTCTTCCTCCTCTTTTATCTCCCCCTCCTCCCTCCCGTCAGCTTCATTTTTTATACTGCATCACTCAGTTCTGTTCACTCCATCTCTCCCTCCGCCCTGTCTCCCTGCTGAAGCAGCCATGCAGAGCCTAAATATCACCAGTAGCTGAGGGAATTAAATTGCTCGGGGCTGTGTGTGTATGTGTGTCTCCCATTTTGTCTGGGAATTGGCTTTAAATGAATTGTATCAAGTGGCGGCTCAGAGCAGACACGGGTGACACCCTGTCGTCGGTGTCGTACCAAACGTGGCTTATTAAATCCTCGTTTGGCTCCTGTTAATTTTATAACTGCTCAGCGCTCGTCCCGGCTGCTGAGCTACAGCTGTAAACACTCCACATCAAGCGACATAAGGGAGTGGGGAGTTTTAAATGAAAAGCCAGTGACACATTCAATGACAACCTGACTGCCTAATTAACTGGAGCGTTAGCAGTTGCGTGCACGCTGTTGCAGAAAAGGCTGATGGGAAGTTGACTGCTTTTCCTGGCGGGATGTCCTGGTGTTTTGCTTCGAGGTTTTACAGAGAACATACTGCACACCATATATAGTCCATACACTGTCGGTTTGGATTAAACTGATGAAGTGGTTCGCTTGTCATCTCACCATTGCTGCTTTTCTGCTCCATTTTCTACGGTCCATCAAGGCAGCAGTGACTTAGCAGCAGAAACGAGCAGCTGAGTGGAATCCTCCCACAGTGGTGAAGATGTTTACGCATTGTTACCAAATTTCAAGTAAAAAAATTAAACTAAATGTTTTTTTAAATTATTATTATTTTAGAGTAATTCAATTAGTCTTTTTTTTATATAAATACAGGACCAAAAACCTCATTGGTTTGTGCCCAAAAAGTCTTCATTTAAATTTATAACAAGATGGTATTTTTATTAAGCAAAATAAAAAATGCAATTTCAGTAACACATCAGTTTGTTTACACTATGGTGGAAAATAAACAACATTATTGTGTTTGTCTGACCAAAATCTCACATGTAAACACACATGTAAATCAGTATTAAACAAATAACGTGGTTCTCTTGGCTAACTTTGTTAGCACACTATGTTGGCTAACACAAACATAATGGTAATACATAATAACTATTAATAATTTTATGAAAGAATATTTGTTCAAAATATAATAACACACAGCAGTAATGTTGTTAGCATTATCAATCGCCAATGAGGTTAGTTCCTAGCTACAGTAACAGCGCCTCTGTTTTTAACTCTTAGCGACATTGCTAACACTTTGCTGTACATTATCGAAGTGTGTAGAGAAACGTCACATCGGAACTACTAAAAATGCGAAAAGAGTGATTGAGTCATTTGGTTTTTTTGCTTGTTGCTAGCTAACTTGCTAATGCCTTCAATTTCTACAGAAATTGATTGGGAGCTAACATCGCCACCTATCATATAAGTGTTAGTTAGTGTCAGTAGACACGACGTATCACTCTGTGTAGCTACACTACAACCGTTCCTTACGTCAGGTCCATATGAATCAGTTATTGTCGCCACGGTGACGCTGCAGCCTCTTGTCCTTGAGTCCCAGGGAAAACATGTGGCCTTTGGCTCTAGCATGCAGGAAACTCTGGACACCACATTAATCTTCATTACAGATGATGCTCAATCTTCCTCATCCTCCCCCCAATGCCTGCCTCTTTCAGCCCCCCCCCACCCCCCACCCCCAGTGTCTATTTAGCATTTAGCCTCCCGCAGTGTTGTGTCATTGCTAATAAAACTGATGGTTCATCAGAGGCAGTGTTCGCCTGTATGACATCGTTACCTCATAATAATATAATACATAGTACATATACATGATAATACATACAGATAGTTTATATGAAAGTATTTATTATTAAATGATGTTATCATCTCATTAAGATTGAAGATTTGATCAAAGCTGTGCCTCTGAAATCATAAAGCGAAGATTATTTTTGAGCCTGAGATTCTGCAGCTGACCGTGGTGAAAAAAAAGAAAAAAAACAAAATCCAATTTAGTTGTAATAGTCTGAAAATGGATGGAATAGCAGGAACCATTTTAACTGATGCAATAGATGCATCCTCTGCCCCCACTCCCCCCCCCGCTGCCCCCAGACTCATGGACCTCACACACTGCCAGATAAAACCAAGAAAAAGACAGAAAAAAAACACCAGGATTTTTGTAAAGACTTGTAAAAAACAAACAAATATTACAGCAGTATTAGTGACGATGGTGCAGCGGGGTCGTGGGCAGCACACAGGAAGCCCTGCCCAGGAGTTAGATTCAACTTTGACCTTGAGCCGACGTTGGTTTAGATCCACATCTCAATCAACAAAATCGGAGCTCGTAAACATTTGATTGTTTCTCTGCTTTTTATTCATTGTTTTTTCATGTCCTGTTTTTTTTTTCACCATCCAACCATGAGGTGGAGTTTGTGAATATATTCCAGGAGAATTTGCTGGATGATTGGGAGAAATCAATACAGAAATTCCAATGGGATTCATCCTTTTGCTTTTCCTGAACCTATAAAGGTGACCTTGAGACACAGACTCGTAGCTACGCTCGTATTTTGTCATGCCTTTGGATAATGAAAACAAAGGCACCACCTTTCATCACTTCTTCTTCTTCTTCTTCCATCGTGAGACTGTAAAAAAAAAGAAAAAAAGATAGTGAACAGAAACACAGGAAAGCAGCTGCGGAGAACCTCACAAAGAACAAGAGCAATTAGTTGACATCTCAGTTCAGAGGTGGAAGATTGGTCCATTGTATGAGGACAATGAATCTGCACCTGATAATACTACACATTTGAAGCAGCTACAACAGAGAAACTCATGGAGTGATTGTCGAGTGTGTGATCCAATCAGCTTGAATGTTTGGCTCTGACACGGTGGTTCGTGTGAATACCTACTGTGTCGTCAGTCGTGACTTATTGTCTGTGTCTTCGTGTCGTCATGTGACTGGTGCAGCTGTACATTCTTTTCAGTCCATTGAGAAAAGCAGAAGGATTCATTTCCAGCTGAAGCTCAGAGGCAGCGTTGGTGAGAGCTGAAATAAGGCCAGTGTGGCTGTTCCCTCTGACTCCTCCCCCTCCCCCTGTGTGTGCCCTGAAGGAGACACATTTATGATTATCTTCAAATTAAGTTCCGTTTGTCAGACAGACAGAACGCTACAGTGGCAGCGTCCTCGTGTTTTTCAGTTGTTTTTTTGACACAAACGACTCATTGATATTTTTTTACTTTTTTTTTTAATACTTAAACAAAACCAACGCTCTCAGAGCGCCTGAAAGCCAAACCAACAGTATCGTCTCATTGCAAAAAAAATAAAAATAAATTATGAAATCCAACAGTATCGTCTCATTGCAAAAAAAAATAAAAATATAAATTATGAAATCGAGTTTTTTGTCTTTCAGTCCAGTCTTGTTGACCTGGAACTGGTTTCTAGAACAAGTGGATTTGTCGAACGCTGTGGTCTTAGAAGAGTGATTTCTTTTTAATAAAAGGTCTATTTATAGACACGACACTGATAAACACACTTGTCACTTGCGTTGATGGTACGATACTCCTGTCTCCAACTCCTTGAGATAAAAATGAAAAAAAGTTCAAAGAAAAAGACAAGTGCAGGTCGTGTTGAAAATCTGAAGTTATTTTTATCGTCATTCATCAATTCATTGTCTGTTTTTTTTTTACCTTGGTCGTCCTGTCTTTTGTCCCTGCTCGTTTCACTCCGGCACATCACTCTGTGTGGCACACGCTGGTAAATTGCCGGTGGAGGAATGTCTGTGTATTTTAGCAGCAGAGTGACTTTCAGCGTGACTGTGTGTACCTTTGATTTGTGTCTCCTTGACTCACTGTCACCACAGGCCTTCAGCACAAACACCGCCCACCAGCTCTCTGATGTGGAGTATTTGAGACGTTGTGTGTGTATGGAGTATTTTTATACGGACACATTACAAAGTTTTTCATGTCACATTACATTTCAAAGTGAAATAAAAGAAAACTCAAGTAAAAAGGCAAAAAGGACACGCTGATATGATGTAGCTGTCAGAAAATACAGCAGGGCTCAAATATTTACAGTAAAAAGTATCTGACGTGTTCGGACCAGTACAGTCATAACATAAATACCTTAAATAACAATAAGTGCATGTTTATCCTTTATTGTATTCCTGCTAACAAGTATACTACCTTTTAAATCCCCCTGAGAGGTAGAGCTAGATCTTGTAGACCTGCTGCTGCTTGTCCAGAAAAGCACACAGTTTCACAGTAAAGTTTAAGTTTAAGTTCAAGACATTTAATATAAACACACAGCTACTACAACAGCTTTGAAATACACACACAAATAAGTTAGTAAACGTGCACGGTTTGTGAATGTGTAGCAAGTGATCAACAAAAATTACGGCTACCATAACTTTGAATCTCTCCTGCTTAAATACATACGTTTCAGTCAGGGGTGTGCTTTTTTTCACTTTCAAAATTCATCATGCGGCCCGGATTTAACCCTCTAGTGGACCGGTTTTGGCCCGCAGGCCGTACGTTTGCTTTTTTAACATCTTAAACACCCTGATATCACTTTGAAACCTGACGACCTGAAATCATCAGTCCCAGTTCCTCGGTCGAACAGCCAGTGGTGTGAGTGTGTTCCTCTCACTTCCCAGCTGCATGCAAATCAGGAAAGCGGGAAGTTTCCCGGTTTATTCCCGTCATCTCTCAAACCGCTGAACCTCAGTGCTCTGTCGGAATGATCGCCGGAATCTGTTTCCCCTCATTTGTTTTTATTTTAATATTAGCACAGAGTAAGTGTTATTCAGCAGGTCGTTATCTTTGTCCAGCTGGTTTAACACGTGTGTGTGTGTGTGTGTGTGTGTGTGTGTGTGTGCAGCACAATCTCTCTCCCCCACTTTGCCTCTAATGACGTGACACACATGGATGTTTTTCCTCTGTCGGATTAGCCACGGCCGCTCAGACAGTGGCCGTTGTGTTCCACCTGTGATGACCCTCCTCAGATGTCGGCGCTCTTCTGTCGGCTGACGCTCCGTTGGTGCTCACTCTCTCAGTCTCAGTGATGCTTTTTAATCTTACCTGTCTTCTGTTGAGGTTAAGTGAAAAGGTTCAGTTATTTTTCTCTGCGGTGTTTACTCCAAATAGCCGTTAAGCCGCGGACTGTGTCCCGTGATTAAATCTTTCTGTCTTTCTGTCCATTAGCCCTGTTTCTGGCGGCACTTTTCACTTAGCGTCACAGTGATTCATGGCCATTTAGAACATGAGTGGGTAGAAAGAGCGTCTGGGTTCAGGATTATAGAAGCCAACGGGCTTTTCTTCCAGTTAGTCGAGGCTAAAACCATGTTCCTATTTGTCACAATAATCTTAACAACAAATTTAAAAATACTAAAAAAACAACTCATGGTTCCATCCTGTTGTAAGAATCCACATTTCTGCTCATTCTGCTGACAGGGCAGAACATTACAGTTTATCAAATGCAGCTGATTTTAACACAGAGATCAGGAGCTGTTTCCCATTGGTCAGTGGAAAATGTGAATGATCATTTTTTTTCTTATGAGAACAGCGTTGGTTTATTTGAAGAGAACTGTTGTGATCTGTCTTTCCACCCACGGACCACGGGTTTGTGTCTGTCATCAGCAGTATATCTACCAAAGAGGCAGTGGAGGAGTGGTGTGTGCTGTTGCCTTACAGGAAGAAGTGAAACGGTTTGATCCTCAATGTCTTTTCTGTAGGGAGTCTTGACATTTCTGTATGTATGTCGCCCCCTAGAGTAGATCTGGTAACAGGTTATTTGCCTTGACACCTGGAGTATTATTAGTGGACCTGTGTTGTATCACAGTACTGTGAACCATAGTATATGTCCTTTACTTTCTACCTAATACTGCAATGAGACAGAGTAGAACGAATACTTTGGCGAACTGTAAAAATCTTCAAAATAAATGACAGAAGTCATGACGGTGCAGAGTCGCAGGGCGTGGAGTCTTAAAGCTCTTCAAAATAAATGACAGAAGTCATGATGGTGCAGTCGCAGGGCGGCAGTTCTGGCGTGGAGTCTTAAAGTCGAAACAAAGTCCTTACGTTTACAGTACCGCGCCGTGAAGTACTTGTCAGATACTACAGACCGATGTGTGCCCTGAGTGGACCTCCTGAGGCCGCGCCTCAGTACAACCAGGAGGGGGCGTTTGTGCAGCCCTTGACTTGATGGACACGTTTTAAATTGGTGGCCTGTGGGAGCAGGAGCTGTGGAAATGTACACATAAATACACAGGAACACACACGGAATAAAGAGCAGTAGTGTTTATGGACAACACACACACACTCTCACACACACACACACACACAGACACACACACACAGGGAGCAGTTGGTCAGATTGATGTCAGGGAGGAAACGACACAGATTAAGAAAACGTATATTTGAAAATTCGAAGTTGATGAGGAAAAAATTCCAGTGGGGCTAACCTCATCCCTCGTCGACTCTGCTCCTACACACGTATATACACGTTTAATTAGCCTCGCAAACTGCAATAATATTTCACTATCTAGTGCAGAAACCAAACATTCAGACTCTAACCTCGTCCCTCGTCGACTCTGCTCCTTCCTTCCTCGTCCTCGTCCTCGTCCTCACCTCATTAAGATTCACATTTTCTTCATCAGCTGCACGTCTTCCTCAGACCTCCCACTCAGAGGAGGTTCCTGAAAAGACCTTCATTAACTTTCAAACCATGCACACTCCCCACTCCTCAGTCAATAAGTCCAGCCGTTGAGGGTCAGTCCGAGGAAACCTGACCGCAGCCGAGAGCACAACCACCGTCGGCAGGTGATTCTTTCATAAGAAGCTTTTCGCAAAAAAGAAAAAGAAAAAACAAATGAAATCTGACCAATCAGCTCAGGACGTGTAACCTAAAAGTTAAAACTGAGATCTGTAACGAGAATTCTCCTGGGACCTTCCATAATTAGCAGGTTGAGACAAGAAAGTATGTGTATATAATTAAAAAAATATATATGAATAAATATGTGTGTACACATATATACATATATATAGTATATATCAGGTTGAGACAAGAAAGTATGTGTATACAAATAAAAAAATCTATATGAATAAATATGTGTGTACATACAGTATATACATATATATAGTATACGTATATACATGTATATATACTATATTTTTTATTCAGTGCAGTGATGTTACAAAACAGGCTCTGTGAATTAAATCTGCATTTATTTGCATTTGTTCATGTAATCAGGGTGAAGCTCCCGCTGTGACGGGATGACTCACCCACATGAACCTCATCAGCTGCAACAATGGAGTCTGTTCTCATCAGAAATACGTTGAACGCGGATCATAAATCAACATGGTTGATGTTTTGTTTTCTTCTGCTGCTTTTGTGTCACCGTGGATTCATTCATTTTTAAATGATGATGATGATTCACGCACAAACAAGAATGTAAAGTCGTTTTACGATAAGGAAAAAAAAAAGAGCGTCTACACTGTGTCTAAGCCAAGGGTCTACAGCCATCTGTGGGGTGTACTACCCCCCCTCCCCTGCCCCCCCCTCTCTTGACCCTAATTTCCTGTCTTCTGTGTTGATAAGAAGCGAAAGAAACAAACACTTTTCCAAAAATAACTGACTTTGTTAGTTTCTCATGTCAGTCTGTTTAGTTCTGACAGTGACGTGACTTTGTCAGCTGTAGATCTGCAGACAACGCCCTGTTCTTCTTCTTCTTCTTATTATCAACAGTTCAGTTCAAATGAAACGACTTCAGTGATTGGCTGAGAATTTGTTTTGTTATTTTTAATGGGTAAAAAATGGGTATTTCACCGTACTCGGAAATACTTGCTTTTAATTTTTCACTTTAAAATTTAAAACTCCAGAAACGTAAGCTCTCCTTCTGTCTTGACCTCAGGGGGACATTTATGATTCCGTACAAAGAAACAGTCTTTGTTTGTTCATCGGCTCAGATACTAAGCACTGAGTGAGATGAACTGAATCCATTTTTATTAAAGTTCATCTCTCTGTCTGTCTGTATCATCCCAGTTGTCCCTGTCCTGGTCAGTGATGGAGCTGCTGTATCACAGACCACAGTGTAATCTGCACTGATGTTGTCAATAATTCAAAGTCAACATGATCTGTTTTGTTTGTCTTTTTTCTCTGCATGATGTCAATCTTGTTAACTAAGATGTTTATAACCACACACCACACAGTGTTGAACCAACCAAAGGTCTGGGTTGACCCTGTTCTCGTGCACCAACACCAACACCAACACCAACATCAACATCAACTCCTCGCCACTTAGACCTCATACCGAGCGGCCGGGAATGAAATCTATTTCCTGCCGCTGCAGAGCTGAGAGAACATTTCCTCTAATCTCTCTGTTCTGTTTCTTTTTCTTCCACTTCCCGGCCTCTCAGCACCGACGGCCTTCATCTGTGTGAATGCTCTTTCCTCCGATCTATAGTTCTCCAGGTTGGCTCCAACTGTACACTGACAACTGCCTAATAACTGGAATCTTAATTGAAATCAATACAAGGATATCAGATGGACGGTGGCCCGAGGCAGAGACGACTGATGCCCTGGGTGTCTCTGCTGCGTCACCATTTTGTGATGTCCCTCAGACGTTTATATTCCTAAAGAAATATTTATAAAAAACCAAGTGAAACATCAGTGTTCTGTGGATCAGGGCTGTTGTCGTCCTGACTCCGAGCTCCAGCTTGGCACTTGTTTTTCTCCCAGTCCTACTGTCGTCTCTGGTGACTGACAGAGGAGACAGACAGGAAAGATGGGGAGGAGGCGTGTTGACATGTGACAAAGGTTTCCTGCCAAGTTGGCGGCAGCACAGTATGTGCCGCAGTCATCTGAGCCGCTGAGGCGCACGTGAACCCCGTGGTTCACAGCCCTCGCCGCAGCTCGCACCAAGAAATGAAAGGATCCGTCTCCGTAGTTCTGTCTCTGTGGTACCGTCTCTGTGCTTCTGTCTCTCTGGTACCGTCTCCGTGGTACCGTCTCTCTGGTACCGTCTCCGTGGTACCGTCTCTCTGGTACCGTCTCCGTGGTTCCGTCTCTGTGGTTCTGTCTCTGTGGTACCGTCTCTGTGCTTCTGTCTCTCTGGTACCGTCTCCGTGGTTCCGTCTCTGTGGTTCTGTCTCTCTGGTTCCGTCTCTGTGGTACCGTCTCTGTGCTTCTGTCTCTCTGGTACCGTCTCCGTGGTACCGTCTCCGTGGTACCGTCTCTCTGGTACCGTCTCCGTGGTACCGTCTCTCTGGTCCCGTCTCTCTGGTACCGTCTCTCTGGTACCGTCTCCGTGGTACCGTCTCTCTGGTACCGTCTCTGTGGTTCTGTCTCTGTGGTACCGTCTCTGTGGTACCGTCTCTCTGGTACCGTCTCTGTGGTACCGTCTCTCTGGTACCGTCTCTGTGGTACCGTCTCTCTGGTACCGTCTCTCTGGTACCGTCTCCGTGGTACCGTCTCTCTGGTACCGTCTCTCTGGTACCGTCTCCGTGGTTCCGTCTCCGTGGTTCTGTCTCCGTGGTTCTGTCTCTGTGGTACCATCTCTGTACCATCTCCTCTCTTTAAGTCGTAAAAACCACAGCATTGCAGGTGTCATCGGTGCAGTGCGAGCGCTGGCTCCCCCTGTTGACAGCAGTCCTAATTAAACTGCAGGTTCACGCTGTGCACTATTTAGTTTCAATAACTCAATCATTTAATTTAACTTTCTTTTCTTTAAATATCCAAGCAGAATATTCTAATCAGGTAACAGTAAATACTGCAAAAAGACAAAGAAAAAAAAAAAAGGACAAAGATTCGCTGTGTGTTTTGATTGTGTCACCTCTGTGGACCGGGGCTGGGGACACTGCAGAGGTATTTAGTGTCTCCAGCTCTGTGGAAGCTGCTAATGACTGTGCAGGGTGGTGTCTCCCTGGCAGCGAGCTGGAAGCATCTGGAAGCTAGGCAGAGGGATTATAATGGGCTGAGCAGCAGAGTAATCATGACAACACATTTTTTTTCCTTTCTTCCCGACCTGCTGCAGAGGAGTCGGAGCCGCTTCAACAACCACACAGGCACAGAGACTTATCAAATTAATTCACAACATGAAGTGTTTAATCCCTTCTTGTGACAGTGATGGGGAACTGACGTAGCGGTTCACCAGTGGTTTCCTCTGTGTTCCTTATGGAGAAAGTCAAACATGACGTCATGCTGATTTGGACAGAGATGTTGATAAATTATGAGGAATTCATTTGAATACATTTACATTGGTTTCCTTTTTCAAACTATGGTTGGAGACAGTGGCTCTGATCAAAAGCGGAGGTCAGGGGTTCGATTCCAGCATCCGTCATTTGTCTTCCTTAATTAAACAGGATGTGTTGAGATGAATTAAGATCATGATTAACTGTGATTAATCAGACAGTGGTGACGAACCAATGGTTGGTGTTTTTGTGTCTTTGCCTCCTGACAAACACACACTCTGTGTGTGTGTGTGTGTGTGTGTGTGTGTGTGTGTGTGTGTGTGTGTGTGTTATACTCAGCCTGTTCCATTCTGCCCACATGATGAGGTGGAGTGATGGTGTTTTTACATGTTTGGTAACATGTTACATAAGTTCGATGAATTCAAAAAACCCCAAGCTTAAATACACAAGGTTCAGTTCAAACAGATCATGAAATAAAGAATAAAATATTAATAATATTCTAAGAGTTTAGTGATTTATCACCTGCAGCTGTATGTGTCTCGTTAAAATAAGTTAATATAACACAACATTTGTAACATAATTCATTACATAACATTTACAAATATGTGGAGCAATATAAAATAATAATTATAATATAATGGGGTTTATAATGGTGAATAGAATATTAATGTAATAGCATAGATGTGATGAATTCAAATCAAATGCAGCATCAAAGAGCAAACTGATGGAATCGATGTTAAAAAAAA